>NC_056744.1:1414143312-1414217434 GCF_019279795.1 Protopterus annectens
GGAGCTCTCTGAGCATGTAGCCCAGGCCGGTATGACCCTGACCTTGAGTAGCATCTTACCCTCACCAAGAATGATGCCACAATATGAAGACAAGATGATCAATTTCAACAATTGGCTTAAGTACTGGTGTCATTCAAAGAGGATCCAATGCCTGTCAGCTTGGGATGATATGCTCGACAAGGCACGATGCTTCGCTAGGGACGGCTTGCACCTGTCACCCCTGGGCTTTCGGATATTGGCAAAGGCTCTTGCTACCCCCATAGTGCCTTTTTAGGCAAGGCTCAAAAGACAAACCCACCTCCATAGGTATCACAAGGGATAAGAAACTAAGAGTAATGCTACTCAACACCAGAAGTCTAAACCTCAAGATGCACGCACTCGAAACTCTTCTTAGCATGGAGAACATCGATATCTGTGCAGTAACAGAAACCTGGTTCAGGGCTCGAGAGCACCCCAGCACTACCAGGTTATACCTCATACCATGCTTTCGGCCCCAAAACTTGGACCAAACCACAAAAGGAGGAGTATCGATATTCATCAAAGATACCCACACCTCCAGGTTGGTGGCAAAGCACGAAGCATCAGAGACTATCCATGTGCAACTAACAGTGGGTAAAACTGCCTTCCAGTTTATAGCCTGCTACAGACCACCCTCCCAAACCCAGGAACCCCACTCGGCCTTCCTGAGAACACTGAAAAATATGAAGGTCTCTCCAAACACCATTATATTGGGCGACTTCAACTACCCAAACATAGACTGGGAGCATTACTCTAGTTCCAACACCCTAGCCCAAAGGTTCCTAGAATTTATAAACTCAAATGCTATGGAACAACTTGTTACCACAAGAGGGGAAAACATACTGGACCTGATCATCACCAACATGGGGACTCTATGCTCCAGACCAGAAGTGTATCCCTCACTGGTAAGATCAGACCATAAACTAATCTCACTGGATATTCACATCCCGACCCCACCCCCTGCCCAGAAAACCACAGTGAAAAACTTCTCTAAAGCAAATTTCACACTCCTCAAAACTGAGGTGGAATCCTTCAAAGCCCCGGGCCTGTGGAAAATACGGCCCAGACCGCAGAATCCTTTATAAACGCATTCTATGAACACCTTCAGGAATGCATGGATCATGCGATCCCAAATAAAACCAAGACCCAGTCCTCCAAAGGCAGGTGTCCTGTCTGGTGGACCCCAACCATAAACAAACTATACAATAGAAGGAGGAAGCTACTAAATGATAGAGCAAAATCCCCAAAAGGGAAGGCATCACTGATCAGTATTAGCAAAAAACTACGGGCACACATAAAATTGTCTAAGGCCAGCTTTGAGAGAAAAATTGCACAGGACACTAAGGATAATCACAAGGCTTTCTTTAGTTATGTTAGGAACCTGGGTGGTAATTCCCAGATATGCTCAGAATTAGTCCAAAATGACAAAAAATACACCGAACCCACAGACATTGCCAACATCCTAGCTGACAGGTTCAGCAAACTTCCCCTCCCCACCAAAAGGGCAAATATCTATCCCAGCAGAGTGCTGCCCCCCCTGACATCTCAGATGCTCAGGTAAGCAAAGCAAAGCAAAAAACACAGCATCAATGGGACCAGATGGTGTCCCAGGCTGTGTCCTACATGAACTCCAAGAAGAGCTAAACCCAAACATAAAACTACTGTTCAATCTCAGCCTTACTACAGGATATGTGCCCAAAGAGTGGCGTACAGCAACAGTGGTCCCTCTTCATAAAGGTGGTGCCTCAACGGATCCTGGAAAATATTGCCCCATAAGCCTGACTAGCTTGGTCTGCAAAGCTATGGAAAGGATCATCATGGACCTCATAAATAAAGATATTGGGGACCTACAAACACTGGATCCTACCCAGTTCGGCTTTGTTAAGGGCAGATCCTGCCTCTTAAACCTGGTTGATTTCTTTGAAACAGTCACCAAGGCCATTGACGAGGGGAAGGTGGTCCACACAGCTTACCTGGACCTCGCAAAAGCCTTCGATACAATACCTCACTCGGGCATTATAGATAAGCTCACCAGCTTAAATATAAACCCCTATGTCACTAGATGGATTGCAAACTGGCTCAAGGACAGAACCCACATGGTTAGAATTGCTGGAGCCATGTCAGACTCCAAACCAGTTACAAGTGGTGTCCCACAAGGCTCAGTCCTGGGACCTCTCTTGTTCGGTATATATTTCTCGGAGGTACAGGCCAACACGGAAGGACTATGGCTGACCAAGTTCGCAGATGACTGCAAACTGGGCGCCATAATCGACTCTCCAGTCGACACAAGCATCCTCCAAAAGGGCCTCATAGAAACAGACAACTGGTGCTAGAGCCATGGCCTCAAGCTAAATGCCAAAAAGTGTATAGTCATCCCCTTTGGCAAAAACAAAGTGCCCACAAATTACCACATAGTTGGTAATCCATTAAGTACGGAAGAAGTAATTAGGGACCTGGGGACCCAAGTTGATAGCAATCTCTCATTTGACAACCACATGGCCAAAGTGGTTAGAAAAACATTTTATATAGCCCACCTAATCATGAAGGGATTCACATCTAGATCGGGGACGTCATCGTGCCTCTTTACTCATCCCTCATCAGGCCCATAATTGAGTACAATGCCCCTTTTGGGATGTACCTTACCAGACACCTGCAGCAACTGGAAAGACCCCAAAAGTACCTCACCAAGAGGATCAAAGGGCTCAAACAGATGCCATATGCTGCCCGGTTAAAGAAACTCCAGCTCTACTCAGTGGCATACCGCCTGTTCTGACGTATAAAGCCATGTCCAACCCGGAATTAATGGACATGCTGCACCTCAGAAAATCCAAATCCCATCGAGCTACACGCTCGAGAGACTTGAACCTCAGCACTGAAATAAATAGGACATGCTGGAGGGACAGATTCATAACCCAGAGGCTCCCTTCACTCTGGAATAAAATCCCAGTCCAGGTTAGGCAGAGTCCCTCATTGACTCTCTTCAAGAGGAATCTTGATGAGTGGATGGGAGATCGTAGGTTTACCCCGGGTATCACTTCTGTGTCACTGTTAGACAGAGGCACAGTATACTAACCTCGAAAAAGGGCATAGCAAAATAAATTTAAAATGGGTGGCGAAAGCCAAACACATTCTGGCTAGGCTTATAAATGCCCTAGGGCAGATAGCCTAGTATGAACCTATGAACCTATGAACCTATGAACCTAGGTGCTCCAGTTTCCTCCCACATTCCAAAGACATACAGTAAGTGTATTGGACACTCCAAATTGGCTCTAGGTGTGATTGTGTGCGTGTGGATGTGTTTATGTGGTGCACCCTCCACTGAAGGTTGGTCTGTGGGCTAGCAACCTGTAAAACCCATAACTGCTACAGAAACAATGAGTGCTGAAACGTGCTTGTTGCCTGATGTACCACATGGTGCTTAAACAGGAAAGAGACAGAGAGAGAGAGAGAGAAGCCTAAAAGGATCAAGGAGAAAAATAAAAAATAATGAGGGCAAAGGACTAAAATCAAGGATACACATTCCCCTTATTTACTTAGAAATTTGCTAGAATAACACTCATTAGATTACTTGGCATTTTCTGAAAGCTATTAAGTCTGAAACTTTATAATTATTTAAAAGCTGCAATAGCCATTGCGTTGCCAGAAAACAAAAACACAAACTTTGTAATGAACAGACCAAAATATGAAATAAAATCAGAGACATAGTGCAAAATCTGAGACAGTTCAGAGCATGTACACACACACACACACACACACACACACACACACACACACACACACACACACACACACACACACACACACTCACACACGCAATGTCACTCACCGCTGGAGGTTTAAGATAATGCACAGTGAAGATTCTAGATTGGCAGGGTCTTTCCTGCAGTTTTTAATGAAGGCTTGTCTGTATGACTTTTTTACTGTTTGGTTTCTGGTTGCAGTAATTTGCAAGTACCCCCATGTTTATGGATATCAGGCTTGCTTTTAAACTCTGTGGGAGGCTGATAAAAAGGCTGAAACATTCATTTCTACAGCTAGTGGAGTTTGACTGTTTTGGTCAGAATGTACCTATAAATAACAGTCAAGAGTATTCAGAAGTCATGTAGCTGAAGC
This sequence comes from Protopterus annectens, assembly GCF_019279795.1. Lineage (NCBI taxonomy): Eukaryota > Metazoa > Chordata > Ceratodontiformes > Protopteridae > Protopterus > Protopterus annectens. The sequence goes on from NC_056744.1 coordinate 1,414,147,444, forward strand.
ACTGTTATACCCTTAAGTGGTTATTTACATATATTATTTCTAGAATTACCACAGTTATCCAAGTAATGGTGGAGTTTGTCTCAAAGATTAAGCCATGCAAGTCTCAGTGCACATGGACACTACAGTGAAACTGCGAATGGCTCATTAAATCAGTTATGATAGTGCTGTCATTTACATATATCCCATGGGCCTCTGCTACAGGAGGTTTAAGGTAATACACAGTGAAGAGACTAGCATGATTGGGACTTTCAATTTTTAATGACTGGTTTGTCTATGTGAACTTTTTATTCTTTGTTTTGGTGATTTGGTGTATATATTTTATGTGTGTGTGTGTGTGTGTGTGTGTGTGTGTGTGTGTGTGTGTGTGTGTGTGTGTGTGTGTGTGTGTGTGTGTGTGTGTGTGTGTGTGTGTGTGTGTGTGTGTGTGTGTGTGTGTGTGTGTGCGCGTTGTGGGTCTATATCATGTACGTGTGTGTGTGTGTGTGTGTGTGTGTGTGTGTGTGTGTGTGTGTGTGTGTGTGTGTGTATGCGTGTGTGCTGCTGCTGACTGAAATGGTTCAAACTCAGAAGTGAAATCTAAAATATAGATAAAACAGTTTATAGAATGGTAACTAGATACAGAAGTCTAAAATAGTTTGTCATGTATTCTCATCCTGACTTCTTATGCACAGCTACCTTTTCCTTAGAAATACAGTAAGGTTATCAAGAGCTATTATCTCCCTCATATCACACCACATGTGGGGGAGTAGCTACTGGTAGTTTTGCTCAGAAGAATAAGGGGAGAGTTATATGTCTAAGGGCCTCAGTCTACGCTTAGAGGCTGTCTGACTGACAGGCAGTGCTTCTGTTATGGCCTTGATAAGAAAAACTTTTGCTTAGTAGATTTACCTGGTCAGTGAAAGAGTAAATAAATAAATAATGACAATTTTTCTGTAGTTTTCTTACAAAAAAAAAAATTATCCTTGTTTTCCTGCCTTTCCTTGACTAGAATAGTCCATTATGCAGGCTTTGCTATATTCTGGACTTTGGGATAGTTCATGTGTTGCCCATTGCCTTACTTGGATAGAAGGAAGTTTCTTTGCTCACCAATGAGAGTGGGGAGCCTTGAGCAGCCTATCTGTCCCTGAAGGAGTGACCTCAGCACAAGATCTAGTAGTAATTGGTTGTTTTGGACCATTTCTAGCTCTTTTGAAGTTCCCTGTATAAAAATCCTCCTCTGAGCATTTTTTTTCGACTATACTACTCAGCAACAGCTCCTTGTGGTCCTGCAGAGTGGTGCTAGCAGCAGAGAACAGAAAAAAGTGACTATTTTTCAGATTTAAGTATATTTTTGCTGTTTCTACCTGTAAGACCTTCTTTTCTTGCTGTAAATGAAGTTTTAACTGCTATTTTATCTGTATTTAGCATTTTTTGTTACCTGCACTTAAGTTAAAGTTTGTTTGTTTAATTTAACTGTTGAGGCTGCCCACTCAAGTGCGCTAGCCTGTGCATTTAATATACTGCTGCTTCCCTGCATTTTTCTGTAGTTTTCTTACAAAAAAAAATATATATCCTTGTTTTCCCGCCTTTCCTTGACTAGAATAGTCCATTATACAGGCTTTGCTGTATTTTGGACTTTGGGATAGTTCCTGTGTTGCCCATTGCCTTACTTGGATAGAAGGAAGTTTCTTTGCTCACCAGTGGGAGTGGGGCCTTGAGCAGCCTATCTGTCCCTGAAGGAGTGACCTCAGCACAAGATCTAGTAGTAATTGGTCATTTTGGACCATTTCTAGCTCTTTTGAAGTTCCCTGTATAAAAATCCGCCTCTGAGCGTTTTTTTTTGACTATACTACTCAGCAACAACTCCTCGTGGTCCTGCAGAGTGGTGCTAGCAGCAGAGAACTGAAAAAAGTGACTACTTTCCAGATTTAAGTATATTTTTGCTGTTTCTACCTGTGCGACCTGTAAACGAAGTTTTAACTGCTATTTTATCTGTATTTAGCGTTTTTATTACCTGCACTTAAGTTAAAGTTTGTTTGTTTAATTTAACTGTTGAGGCTGCCCACTCAAGTGTGCTAGCCTGTGCATTTAATATACTGCTGTTTCCCTGCATTTTTCTGTAGTTTTCTTACAAAAAAAATATATCCTTGTTTTCCCACCTTTCCTTGACTAGAATAGTCCATTATACAGGGTTTGCTGTATTCTGGACTTTGGGATAGTTCCTGAGTTGCCCATTGCCTTACTTGGATAGAAGGAAGTTTCTTTGCTCACCAGTGGGAGTGGGGAGCCTTGAGCAGCCTATCTGTCCCTGAAGGAGTGACCTCAGCACAAGATCTAGTAGTAATTGGTCATTTTGGACCATTTCTAGCTCTTTTGAAGTTCCCTCTATAAAAATCCACCTCTGAGCGTTTTTTTCGACTATACTACTCAGCAACAGCTCCTCGTGGTCCTGCAGAGTGGTGCTAGCAGCAGAGAACTGAAAAAGCGACTACTTTCCAGATTTAAGTATATTTTTGCTGTTTCTACCTGTGCGACCTTCTTTTCTTGCTGTAAATGAAGTTTTAACTGCTATTTTATCTGTATTTAGCGTTTTTATTACCTGCACTTAAGTTAAAGTTTGTTTGTTTAATTTAACTGGGGAACAAAAAATGAAGATTGCCGGGTGAAGCACTCTGTAGTATTCACAGTCAATATAAAAACCTAAAAACAAGAGTGCACTAATGGCTGTGTTAAATCAAACGTATCACAGAAACGAACAGCTACAGCTGGTTTACCATTTATTGTAGAAAACAAAGCAGGATCCAGATGGTGTAGTAAGCGCTTTCACGTCCAACAATGACGCTTCATCAGACTTCATGAAATACTCAAAAACTGCACTCCTTATATACAATGTAAATGATGTGCTTAAATGAGTTAATTGCAAACAATTAAGATAATCAAAATTCATCAAGGCTGAATTCAACTCATACATTGCTGAGACACATAAAATGCAGCTTATAGATATAAAAACATCATTTAAAAACTAACATATGAAAAAAATAAAACAAAATAAAACAATATTGGCTAAACACAATACCCACAGAATTAAAAACTAGTGTTTTAAAGGTCGTGCTGCCAAATATGGCTTCAAAGTTATCTTCTCATTCAATCCATGAATGTGTGCTTGCAACCTCACCACCCATCTATTTTTAAAATTACCTAACCTATGTGTTCTCTGAAATTTCTCCAATACTTTAAATTTAAAAGAGTGTCTAAGTCAACTATCAAGAATGTTTTGAGCCAGAGCGTTGTTGGTGTTTTCTTTGTGTATAGCATATATATGCTCTCTGATTCGCTCTCTCAGTGTCCTGTTAGTTTTACCCACGTAAAACGTAAAACATTCTTGACACTGAGCTAAATAGACTACATCTGTAGTCCTGCAATCTGCATAACCTTTAAACCTATATACATGTCCAGTAATGGGGTGTTCAAAAGTTTGATGAACATCTAATATGTCCAATAGAATAGGTACATTTCCTTGTCGCTCATGTAATCAATGCCAATATATAGATGTTCATCAAACTTTTGAACGTCACATAACACAAGCACTCAGGTCACTCCAAAGCAGGTACAAATATTACTCAGTCATTGTCCATGCCGGCGTGGATGACCTGAGATGTACCTCCCTGGACTACATGAAAAGATACAAAGAGGAGCTCTCTGATTATGTAGCCCAGGCCAGTTAACCCTGACCCTGAGCAGCATCTTACCCTCACCAAGAATGATGCCACAGTACAAAGACAAAATGATCAGCTTTAATAATTGGCTCAATTACTGGTGTCATTCTAGGGGGATCCAATGTCTGTCTGCTTCGGATGACATGCTTGACAAGTCATGCTGCTTCGCAAGGGATGGCTTGCACCTGTCACCCCTAGGCTTCCGGATATTGGCAAAGGCTCTTGCCACCCCCATAGTGCCTTTTTTAGGCAAGGCTCAAAAGACAAACCCACCTCCCTAGAAAACACAAGTGGAAAAAAACTAAGGGTAATGCTGCTCAACACCAGACGTCTAAACCTCAAGATGCAGGCTCTCGAAGCCCTCCTCAATATGGAGAGCATCGATGTCTGTGCAGTGACTGAAACCTGGTTCAAGGCTCCTGAGAGCACCCCAGCACTACCAGGTTATACCTCATATCATGCTTTTCGGCCCCATAACCTGGACCGAACCACAAAGGGAGGAGGAGTGTCCATATTCATCAAAGACACCCACACCTCCAGGTTAGTGGCAACGCACGAAGCATCGGAGACCATCCATGTGCAACTAACTGTAGGCAAAACTGCCCTACAGTTTGTAGCATGCTACAGACCACCCTCTCAAACTCAGGAACCCCACTCAGCCTTCCTGAAGACACTGGAGAGTATGAATATCTCTCCAGATACAAATCATATTAGGAGACTTCAACTACCCAAACATAGACTGGGAGCATTACTCAAGCCCCAGCACCCTAGCCCAAAGATTCCTAGAATTCATAAACTCAAATGTGATGGAACAATAGTCACCACTCCCACAAGAGGAGATAATATACTAGACCTGATCATCACAAACATGGGGACACAATGCTCCACACCGGAAGTATACCCCTCACTGGTGAGATCAGACCATAAACTAATCTCACTGGAAATCCACATCCCGCCCCCACCCCCAGCACAAAAGACCACAGTGAGGAACTTCTCAAAAGCTGGCTTCACACTTCTTAAGACTGAAGTGGTATCCTTCAAGGCCCCTGGGCCAGTGGAAACCACAGCCCACACCGCTGAATCCTTTATAAACGCTTTCTACGGGCACCTTCAAGAATGCATGGATCATGCAATCCCAAATAAAACCAAGACCCTTTCCCCCAAAGGCAGGCATCCTGTCTGGTGGACCCCAGCCATAAACAAACTTTACAACAGGAGGAGGAAGCTACTACAGGACAGAGCAAAATCCCAAAAAGGGAAGGCATCTCTGATCAGTACTAGCAGAAAACTATGATCACTCATAAAATCATCCAAGGCCAACTTTGAGAGAAAAATCGCAAAAGACACTAAAGATAATCACAAGGCCTTCTTTAGTTATGTTAGAAACCTGGGTGAAAACTCCCAGATATGCTCAGAGTTAGTTCAAAATGACAAAAAATACACTGAACCCACAGATATTGCCAACATACTGGCAGACAGGTTCAGTGCAAATCCCCCCCCCCCCAAAAGGAGAAATATCTATCCCAGCTGAATGTAGCCTCCCTGACATCACAGATGTCCAGGTGAGAGCCGCCCTCTCCAAAGCTAAAAACACAGCATCAATGGGACCAGACGGTGTCCCGGGTTGCGTGCTACATGAACTCCAAGAGGAACTAAACTCGCACATAAGGCTGCTGTTTAATCTTAGCCTTACTACAGGATATGTACCCAAAGAATGGCATACAGCAACAGTGGTTCCACTTCACAAAGGAGGTACTACTACGGACCCTGGAAATTACCGCCCCATAAGCTTGATGAGCCTGGTCTGCAAAGCTATGGAGAGGATCATTATGGAACTCATAGACAAAGACATTGGGGATCTACAGACACTTGATCCTACCCAATTCGGCTTTGTTAAGGGCAGATCCTGCCTTTTGAACCTGGTCGACTTTTTTGAAACAGTCACTAAGGCCATTGATGAGGGTAAGGCAGTTCACACAGCCTACCTTGACCTTGCAAAAGCCTTCGACACAATACCCCACTCGGGCATCATAGACAAGCATACCAGCTTAAATGTAAACCCATATGTCATAAGATGGGTTCAAACTGGCTAAAGGACAGAACCCACAAGGTCAGAATTTCTGGAGCCATGTCAGACTCTAAGCCAGTCACAAGTGGTGTCCCACAGGGCTCGGTCCTGGGACCTCTCTTGTTCGGCATTTATTTTTCAGAGGTACAAGCAAACATAGGAGGATTGTGGCTGACAAAGTTCGCAGATGACTGCAAACTGGGTGCCATAATTGATACTCCAGCGGACACTAGCATCCTTCAGAAAGGTCTCACAGAAACGGAAAACTGGTGCCAGAGCCATGGCCTTAAACTGAACGCCAAAAAATATATAGTCATACCCTTTGGGAAAAACAAAGTACCCACAAATTACCACATAGGTGGCAATCCATTAATTACGGAAGAAGTAATCAGGGACCTAGGGACCCAAGTTGACAGTAACCTCTCATTTGACACCCACATTGCCAAAGTGGTTAGGAAGACCTTCTATATTGCTCACCTTATCATGAAAGGATTCACATCTAGATCAAGAGAGGTCATTGTGCCCCTATACTCTTCCCTTATCAGGCCCATGATTGAGTGCAATGCCCCATTTGGTATGCACCTTACCCGGCACCTGCAGCAGTTAGAAAGACCCCAAAAGTACCTCACCAAGAGGATCAAGGGTCTCAAACATATGTCATATGCTGCCAGACTGAAGAATCTCCAGCTCTATTCAGTCGCATACCACCTACTCAGAGGAGATCTATGCCTGACGTACAAGGCCATGTCCAATCCGGAATTAATGGACATGCTCCACCTGAAAAAATCCAAATCCACCAGAGCCACGAGAGCGAGAGATTTGAACCTCAACAGAAATAAATAGGACGTGCTGGAGGGACAGATTCATAACCCAGAGGCTCCCTACACTCTGGAACAGAATCCCAGTCCATGTTAGGCAGAGCCCCTCACTGACTCTCTTCAAGAGAAATCTTGATGAGTGGATGGGAGATCGTAGGTTTACCCCGGGGGTCATCTCTGTGTCACTACTAGACAGAGGCACAGTAAACTAAACCCTAAATGGGCACAGTATTATCATTCCAAGGGGTGGCGGAAGCCACACACACTCTGGCTAGGCTTATAAATGCTCTAGGGCAGATAGCCTAGTATGAACCTATGAACCTATGAACCTATGTAGAACTGCTGATCTATCTAAACTGGAAGATCAGTGTGATGAATCTAGTGCTGTATGTATTTTCACTACAGTCACCACATAAGAAAGCAATGGACAGCTTCAATGATAACAGCACATCTCAGAATAAAACTGCCAAAATGTAGGCGGGCAAACAATTAAAAAAAAAGGTTTGTGTTACCAGCACTGGGTCAATGATTGTCCACTGCCAAAAATTCTTACATATTAGGACCAGTCTTTTAGCAATCCTGAATGTTGTTTAATATTTCATGTTGCCAGTCTTTTGTTTTCTTTTTTGGTTTTGTTTTTGTTTTTTTTTTTTTTTTCTGTTTTTTTCTGTTTTTTTTTTTTCAGAAAATATAAATCCTCTTCATTTCTGCAGGGTAAGAAGCCAATATTATACTTATGATTCTTAATAACAAGAATGCATATGTCATGAAACAGATCTTTGCTGCTTACTTTACATTGATAATAAGATGAAGGTCACCCTCAGCTGTGTGCCTGTAATCTAAGACTCGGGAGAATGCACTGTACTCTAATCACCAGACCAGGAGTATGAAGTGACTAAGTGAATAATCAGGAGGCTGCCAGTGCTTTTGACAGTTTAATAGCACAACACTAAGGCTGCAGTGCCGTACAACTGAAATGTACAGCATGTCAAGGATGAAAGACACTACTAACCTGGGTTTCTTAATGACTTACTTAGCTGCGATGTTTTTGGTGAGTATTTCTTTTTTGTTTGTTTTTGATTAATATACAAGTCCTTTCATGTATACTTGTGTGTATTCTATTTATGTGAGTATACATTTTATTTATTTATTTATGTTTTTTAACCCGGTAGATGGGCTTGTTAGACATCTTTTACAGTACAACCCACACCAGAGATGTAAAACCTAACAGAAATTCTGTATATCAAAGACAGTTGAAAGACTGACAGGTAATCAGAGAAAAAGTAAAAGGCTCTTTGCTATATGTATGATTTACAATTTACAAGGAAATGTCTACTGCTTGTCTTCATCTGTGACACATGTGTATACTAATTCTTCCAGTGTGTACACAAGGCATGCATGGATATAAAAATAAACTTGTTGTTACATTAGGAAATAGTGTGCCTGAAATTAGGGTGAATGTGTGGTTAAATAAAGAAAAGGGGTATAATTAGTTATTCTGTGTATGCTAGACTCTGTGGATAATTATTACAGTGTACCTCAGAAGCAAATGCATTTGTACATTGAAATTAATACTGTTCTAAAGTTGCATTGCAGTTTATTTGTTGTCAGTTGAAATAAAATAACGAGAAAGAGCTTCAGCTGTAACTTGCATTTTAAGACCATTTGTCGTCAAAAGGTAATTTTAAAACACGAAAACACATGCTTATTTATTTACAGTTATGCTGTCACAAAAATGTTTAACCAGTTTTATGTATTTTCAAAGTTATATAATGGATATATATCCAATTTATTGTTTTTTTTTTCCCTTACCAGCCTTTGAACCCCTGCCAGCACACTGTTTACAATTTTTCTGCCTAATTATACTAGTGGGCTATACTGATTTTTTAGTTAACATTTAACATTTTACTCTTTGCTTTGACCTAATTTTCCCCAGCTTGATCCAGCTTATAGAGCATTCAGTGCACAGAAAACAACCACACTGTGCATCCCTGTGCCACTGATTTTGTTTTCTAGGTATACAGTCAGTGGACAAACTAGTCTGATGGAGGTATAAATGGCTAGACAGCCACTCCATCTGCAAAGGAGGATGATGCTGAAGCCACAAATCCATAAAACATTCAATATCCCCAGACAAGGAACAGCTACCTAAAGTCATTCTCACCTAGATAATTTGCCAAGTGACAGGTTTGCTTCTTGAAGCAAGGAGACCTTCTTCATAGTCAGGGTTGCAGAATTTAAGCCAGTGCTATCCTGTTCATTCTTGTCTACCTGCTTTTCAGTTTGGATTTTTTAATACTCTATGAGAACTGTCCACGAAGACAACTTATTCTGTATGGTAACTGCCATTTGCTCATATTTTGCATTTAGTGTTAATGATACAAGGAGTGTTTTCAGAGGTGGCTGTTAAAGTCTGCACCTGGAAGCAATACCATCTGTTACATGTCACCTTGCTGTGACCATAGCACGTAACCTACATGCTACACAACAGCAAAATACAGAAATGTCCTGTATATCAAAAGGATATCTGCAGCACTGTCTTCACATACACAGACTCTTATAGGTAGATTAGCTGGACCCCAAAGCCTTTTTCATTCATGATCAAGACAGGAAATTGGAAAATAGGTGTAAATTAAAATGTGGTTCCTTTCATCATATTAGTATTACACTATTTTGTTTTTCTAGGAGGATTGGGTTCATACATATCTCTTTGTCTGCTCTATGCCTGTGAGTAAGAAAATACTATCATTTACCTCCTGAGTTTAATATAATCCAGTCTTGATGGAGGATTGTGGGTAGTAAAAGTCACACATAATGTGCCGTAAAAGTTTCATTCACTAACTATGTTGCCTTTGCGCTCCATTCTTTTGACAGCCAGTATGCAGTTGGCATGACCTGGACAACACTGATTATGACTGCTGGCCCATTGATCAACCCAATGAGTACAACATGATTGACTGTGGAGGTTAGTACCCTGACATTTACTATGCATTTATTCTGTGTACAAATGTACACGTGGAAACAGATAATGATGACAGATGATGTAAAACAAAAATCAACTGTATGGCAATTTTTTTTTACCTAGCTAGAAAATGTCTGCTAGGTTTGTAGGACGTTACTAGGAACTATCTTGCTAAACTGGTTTGTGCTGGTCACTTACAAAAGAAAAACTTCTTTCGGATAAGCAGACATCTTTATAAGTAGATTGAATTACATGTATTAACCACTGACCGACATCATATCTTCAGCCTTTATTAGGAATTAAGCAGCATTATACTGGGGTACATGTCCCGGCTATAAATTAGTGTGCCATAGATGGGGACCTGGTGAAACTGCCACCACTGTTTGTTCTCTTCATCATGAGATATCTTTTACCTTTAAAGTTTTTAACTTTTTTTTTTATTCCTATCTATAAGGGTAACCTTCCCTCACCTCAACCAACCCATAACTTTCACAAAACTTGCCACGATGATGAGTACTGTAAAAAGTATTGCATGCAGCTGTCTCTTCGGTAAAGTAGCTGGTTATTAGAGGCAAGACTGGAAGAAATTTAAAGTCAATCAGATGGGCTGAAGGGTAGAAGATGGGTTAATTAAAATTCAGACTAGCAAAAACATTGAAGGACTGATGTTCAAAACTGCAGGCCTTCTTTACAAGTATTCAGTAATCTAAATCTATGGCAATCCTTCCGGTTCCTGAATTCACCAATAATGACTGCCAGTTATTCAAACTGTCCTGTACACAGTAAGCGCACCATGAATGCAAGGAGTCTAAATCCACTTGTCTGAACTCTGTATGACATATCTTAGAGCAAAAGGCCTTGGGTATGAATCCTGGGGGGACAAAAGCTTCTGAAGAAAGGTGAAGGACACAAGTTGTTTGCTCAGGAAAGCATCGGTTGAAGATTTGGTGCAGCTGCACCACACCTACAATTTGTTATATTATTAACTTTCTTTGCTATATATCTGTCTGTATTTCCTTTCTAGTTTATGTAAGGAACACACTATTTTTCATGTTTTACCATTCTTCAAAATGGTGAGTAGGTTGAACTAATTTTTTTTGTCGCTTCAATTTTTGTTGTAACCTTTCCTTCAGTTATGCCCTAAATGCAGTCTTGATGAAGTGGAAAGGTTAACTGTGTTTTTTTCCTTGGTTAGCAATTATTTTAAGGCACTCATAAAATTCACAAGCAGTAAAAGGGATCATACTTGTCAAAATAAATTAAAATGCAGTTAGCACTGGGTGGGAAGGGGTTCTTCTTGCAGATTAAGTGCTTCATTTTAACATGTACGTCCACTGCTATAGACTGATGAAATTTTCCCTTTAGGATCCTTGGTTCATAAATGTGTTCATTTTGTAAGATGCCTGATTTCTGTTTTTGTTGTAGTAAATACACATTATGGTCCTTGACTATTTTCTGTTACTTCACTAATAAGGACTAAATAAAATAACAGAGACAGATCTGGAGATATCTGTTTGAAAACAGTCTGTCATTTAGACAATCTGTTTAGTTTCATTTTGTTCATAGATTCATAGGTAAGTACTTGGTTAAGTTGCCCTTGAGGGCCATTTTGCATTTGACGTAACCTATCCCATTTGGTTAGAAATTTGCCTTATCCATCCCATTGTCAAAAATGATATATTGCCCTAAGTAAGAATGACTGAGATCACACAATAAATAATTTGAGGGGACCCATGCATGGGATAAAGCATTTAGGAGCTGCCTCTGTCCATTAGAGGTACAGGGGCAGTCTTGGGGTACATTTTCTGTTTCCCATCCATATAGTTAAGTTGCACTTCAAAATGGCAAGGATTTACTTTGTTTTATATGGGAAGGCTGTTCCAGAGCAGTGGTATCCTCTGCATGCTATACTGTCCCTGAAAACTGTGCTATTGATGTTGTAGAAGAGGTTTAGCTCCCTAGACTGAATATTCCTGATGCTATTTGACTTGCTGATGTGCAGTAAATCCATCAGTATTGGGTCACAGGATGCCTTGTATGCCAGACACAGGTCACCTCTTAGCAGTCTGCAGGATACTGAATGTAGTGACAGGGCTTTTAGTCAGTCCATGTAGGACATGTTGCTTAAGCCTTGTATCATTTTAGTAAAGTATCTCTGTGGGTGCTCCAGTTGTTGCATGGTTCTGGACATATACAGTACATGCCAAAGGGTGCATCATATACAATGACTGGCTGATTCAATGATCTGTGCTGCAAACTGTAGTTGAATTATTTTTGCTCGTCTTACGGAAGTATATTTTTCATAAAATTAAGTATTTCAGATTTTATCTTCCTGTTGTCCAAATTGGAACAGAAAATGTTTGCCATTAATAAGAATGGTTTGATGGTTGGGATAATAGTCAAGGTGTTTACCTCACAGACACATAGTACAGAGTTTAATCCCCACCTTGGGAAGCAAGACTAGGCTTAAAAAGGCAGAGTGACATGCAAATGCAGTAGTTAGTATTACTGCCTCATATTCCTTGAGTCCTGAGTTTGATTCTTGACTGGGTTACCATCTGTATAGAGCTTATATGTCTGGTCTGTGTTTGCTTAGGTTTTCATCAGGTTTTTCACTTTCTTCCTGCATTCAAAACACATGTTAGCAGGTGGACTACTGTTTGCATTTTGGTCCTATATGTGTATGTAAGTGTAGTACATGTATACACTGTAATGCATTCGTATGCCATCTAGGGACAGTTCCTGGCTTGTACCCATTGTGTCTTTTGTTAGCAAGGATATGCTTCTGCTTCAAATTCATCCTACCCCACCTCATGCCCTGAACTGGTTAAACTGGGTATACAAGGCAAACTAATGGGAATAGACAAGTACTATAGACACTGGTCATTTTAGCCTATGTAATGGTCTACAAAACCAGGAGATCAATTAGCCATTTCTTTGTGAATGTAAAATCTAATTATTCAGATTCTTTTATATACTTGATTTTTGTGAGTGGTAGGATGCTGTGCATTTATTATGTGCAGATAAAAGTAGCAAAACTGGTCCTGCACTGGCTTTAAGCCTTGCTTTTCTATATAATGTAATGATGCAGGCATGTAAGGATTTGTTGTATGGCAGACCCCCCCCCCCAAAAAAAAAAAATATACTTTGCATGTTAGAAAAATCTAAAATATCGCACACAGTTTATACAGACTTAACCATGACATCAATTAGGTAACTTATCATCCCATATCATGAATAATATAATACATTTAATAAACTTTTCCCAGCCTCTTAATATGCCATCTTATATGCAACTATTTCAAATGTATGTAGGAGTTTATGTATTATATGTACGATTGCACTGTATTTTTATGTATATCTTAGTTTGCATTTTGTATATATATTTCTTTCTCAATTCACTCTGACTGGATCTTTTAATGCATTCAGTCATACTATGTAATATTGTTGATGATGTATTTTCTACTCTTTGAGCTCAGGTTGTGGATGAAAAGGCTCAGTCGACTAGTGCACTTACCCAGTGAAGAAACAGTAAATAACTATTAAGACTTTTTTCACATGCCTAATAGATTTCATTAAGCAGATCACAAGTTGTGAAAGTTGCTGGTACCTTTTCTAGGTCCTGTCTTGCTTGACATTTGTTTTGATGATATCCAAGCCAATACCCCAGAAGTGTGGCTGACCAAGTTTACTGCAGAGTACAAAGAGAACAATTTGTTCACTCATCCACTGATATTAAAGATATACAGCAAGGGCTAGAATATAACACACAAAAGAGCAATGAAACAACAGTAGAAGAGCATGAAATAGAAGTTGATAATGTTAAAAAGAAGAAACCATGACTTCATTAACGCTTTCATCCAATCTAATTCAGACTCGTTGAGGAAGTCTGCATTAAACTGATTGAAAGTGATAATTGAGTCATGTTTTGGTCTTTTTCACACAGCCAACTTTTATTTAATTTATATAAGGGTTGGAATATTAATATACCCAGTATACCAAAAAGTATCTGAAGCTAAATGCAAAAAAGAACAGTGCAGTAACATTCAGCAAAAGGCTGCTTCCTCCCATATGATATAAATGTTACTCCTGTTCAGAAAAACACAGTTGTAAGAGACCAGGTTACTATATTCCAATATTCCCTCATTTGACCATCACATTAGGAACATAGGAACAAAGGAAATCCTTCTGCCTTGCCCATTTAATGGGCTGGTATTTCCTGGGATTTGGTTTTAAGGGAAGCATTTTCAAGGTGCAGAGAAGTCAACTTTCCTAGCAATGTATTCTTCCCTTGTCTGACCCATTAATGAATACAATGCCCCTTTGGTACAGAGAAATTAAAACATATTGCTTAACTGAAAATGCCCCAAAGATTTCTAACCTAGAAAATGAAAGGCCTTAAGATCTTCAGCTGCCCTGATAGGTTAGCATGCTTCTCCTTACAAATAGTAGTGTTCTGGCTGCTCCTAGGTGACCTGTGTCCGCTGGCTGCTACTAGATGACCTGTGCCTGCTGGCTGTTCCTGGGTGACCTGTGTCTGCTGGCTGCTCCTAGGTGGCCTGTGTCTTCTGGCTGCTCCTGGATGACTTGTGTCTGCTGGCTACTCCTAGGTGACCTGTGTCTGCTGACTGCTCCTACGTGACCTGTGTCTGCTGGCTGCTCCTACGTGACCTGTGTCTGCTGGCTGCTCCTAGGTGACCTGTGTCTGTTGGCTGCTCCTGGGTGACCTGTGTCTGCTGGCTGCTCCTGGGTGACCTATGTCTGCTGGCTGCTCCAAAGTGACCTGTGTCTGTTGGCTGCTCCTGGGTGACCTGTGTCTGCTGGCTGCTCCTGGGTGACCTGTGTCTGCTGGCTGCTATTAGGCGACCTGTGTTTGCTGGCTGCTCCTGGGTGACCTGTGTTTTCTGGCTGCTCCTAGGTGACCTGTGTCTGCTGGCTGCTCCTGGGTGACCTGTGTCTGCTGGCTGCTCCAAGGTGACCTGTGTCTGCCGGCTGCTCCTAGATGACCTGTGTCTGCTGGCTGCTCCTAGGTGACCTGTGTCTGCTGGCTGCTCCAAGGTGACCTGTGTCTGCTGGCTGCTCCTGGCTGACCTGTCTGCTGGCTGCTCCTAGGTGGCCTGTATCTGCTGGCTGCTATTAGGTGACCTGTGTCTGCTGACTACTCCTAGGTGGCCTGTGTCTGCTGGCTGTTCTTGGGTGATCTGTGTTTGCTGGCTGCTACTAGGTGACCTCTGTCTGCTCCTAGGTGATCTGTGTCTGCTGGCTGCTGCTAGGTGGCCTGTGTCTCTTCTTCTGAGCAATGAAAGACCATACTGGTGGCTATCAGGTGATGTGCCTTGCTTTGTGAGCCTTAATCATAGCTGAAAAGGGTCCCTGGGCTAGTTATTTTACCCAACTAACAAAGTATACATAAAAAGTAAACAAATAAATAACAATTAAGTGCACTGAGGCAGTGATGAAAGAAGTAGTAAGTAGTAGTTTACAAGAACTACATGAAGTTTGGGTGACAAGCAGAACAATTGCAATACGTGAGAGATAATTGCACTACAGATAAGGTAAGAGCTATATATTCATGAAAGGTCCCCCTTACTGACACTGTCCTATAGTAATATAAGAACTGTGGGAGTGACGGTAACACTGATAACCACACAACAAATACTTGGATTGGTAGGTGTGTACTATTAGGTGCTTGAAAAAGAGTGTCAAGAATGTGTAACTATGTCTACATGGATAGGCATCTTATGGTCCCCGTGATTGCTTGCCTAGTACTGTTACTATTTTTCAATGAATTATGTTTTGCAGGGTTCCATTGTAGTTTGAGATCTACTTACATAATGTTTTGGCTGTTCCTATCAGTATTTCATGAAACTTAACATACACATGGGATTGCGGTTTGAGTCATACAGCTTCTGTATGCATAGGTGTAGGATTCATATGCAAGTCCTTTAAACTGATTGACTATCTGTGATTGCTTGTAAAAATACCATTGTATTTCATTGTTAATACACAATTAATAAATATTAAACAAGTCTATAGATTTGTGAAAAATTCTCATGAATTTGCTTACTGATATGATAAAGTTTGATGCTCACTTGGTGAGAGGTGTATTACAGTAAATTATGTTTATACAAAAACAGTCTGTGTTTCAGTAAGACAGGAACAAGTCTATGCTGAAATATTGAAAGATCGAATTTCAGTATATCAACATTCAAGATGATGAACCAGCTTTGCACATAAATGCTGGTATTTGCTGGTATTTTTTGCCCTTTCCTCGATATGGCACAGTTTTTGGAGTTGGTATTTATAATATGCAGGAGGATGGGGTGCAGAGGGGTTTACCCCCCCCCCTACAAAAAAGCCATATTTTTGTTTTACAGGAGTTTAGGTGCAAAGCCTGTTTAATGATTTGAACATTGATATTTTCATGTTCAATATTGTGGTCTGTCAATATTTCAACATAGACCACAGAAAGTACATTTTGGGAATGATACATCTTCATTTCCATATTTTTTGTTGGTTTGTTTTTTTTTTTTTTTTTTTTTTTGTTTGCATCTTATTCAGAGAATAGATACATGGTAATGTCAAAACTTAACATACTTAGGTCAGTAGAGGAAAGGTTTTTTTTTTCATTTGTCCAGTAATCTGATTTCAGACTTGTTTGATTTTGACATTGTTTGCATTAGCCATTTCCTGCTATTGGATGGAGGTAAAGTTGCAACATGAGTTAACTGATATCAGGTTTTGTCTGGATTTTGGTAGAGTGCATACACTGGTAGAAATACTGCAGAAAGAGTGAAATCTTTCATTGTTATCTGCAGGGGTTATGTGAGGTTTTGACATTGTTTGCATTAGCCATTTCCTGCTATTGGATGGAGGTAAAGTTGCAACATGAGTCAACTGATATCAGGTTTTGTCTGGATTTTGGTAGAGTGCATACACTGGCAGAAATACTGCAGAAAGAGTGAAATCTTTCATTGTTATCTGCAGAGGTTATGTGAATATTGTATGATTAAATTAATCTGCTGTGGGAGTAAATTCTACATAATGAGCATATTTGTTTCAGCTTTCTATAGCTACCATTTTGGAATAGGAGATGCATATTAGCAAATGTATTTAGGATATCAGAAGTTATCTATCAAACAGTATAGTTATATTTTTAAAAAGGATGACATTATTGCACATCTGAATCGGGTGACTCTACAACTACTTACTTTGACAATGTTTTGGTTTTTATTTCTACAGAAGATAGTGTATATTAGGAAAAGGGTAAACTGCACATATTTCCACCCTGAGTGGAGTAAAAACATTATGGCAACATATTAACCTGATGTGAAGCTTGGGCAGAAAGAAGCAAAAGGGCAACACTTTTTTAAACTAGCTAAATAGGACTTTGCTGTTAAGTGAGCATAAAATTAAAAAAAAAAGTAATGTGTGTGTTTGTGACTGTATTTGTGCGTGTGTGTGTACATCTGCACGAGTAAAAGAGAGAGAAAGAAAAACAAAGGTTCTCACTTCAAAAGCAAATAGGTGAGATCTCATTTCATTTGCACATTTTGTTTACCACCGAAAAATCTAGCATTTTTCTTTTGTGTTTTGTTTTGTTTGTCTTGTTTCTCAAAGGCAAAAAAGTACAGCTGCATTTTTTCTATTTTGATTTAGTCAACGTTTATGTAAGTGCTTCATTAGCTATTGACATTCTAAAATCAACTCACATAACTGAAAAACTCGGAAATTCTAACTTAATTATAATGCACTTCTAACCATTGATTAGCAATGTATGTTACTGTGCAAAGTATGTTACTTTGTTATCAAAATGCTGTTGTTCTGTTTTCATATCTGATTAAGAGACAGAGACAATGCATACCAACATCTGTTGACTATGACAGGGGGTCCATAAGCACACATTACCTAAACAATAAAATGTATGAAACATTAAATATTCAGCATTATTTACTGACTTTAAACCTCAGTAATTTTCCAGCAAATTAAACATTCTATGAGAAGCAGAACAGAACTATGCAGTAAAATCAGGGACACTTAAGTACAGAGGTATTGCTATGGCTTGTATTCTGTGATTTTTTTCTTCACCATTTGATCCCAATTTGACATCTAAGGAGTATTCACTCAACAAACTGGCTGTAGATCTTCTCTGACACAATCCATCCAAGTCTTTGCTTCCATTATTATTTCCTGTTGCCTGACCACAGCAATCTGTTGTCATTGACCTCTGCAATTCAAACTGCTTTCGATTCTGCTCTGATGTCATCATTTCTTCATCTATCTCACTGTGTGCATCCTACCACCCATCTCAGGTATGCTCTTCCCATCGCCTATAACTTCTTGAACTGCTTTGCCTCCACTCCCCAGGTTTCTGTACCATACAGAGACGCTGTTTTGTATATCTTAGACCTTTCAATTTCTCCAAGTCTTTTGGATTTCTAATACCATGGCAGGAATGGACCCCATTCCTAAGTAAAAGTATGATTAAAGTTCATGAAATTAGTATTGTTTCAATCTTTGATGTCAGCCAGAAGTGCTGTTCACAACACCCGCAATGTGCTCAGTAATGACTCCCTCTGCAAATCGTATGAAGTTACATGCATTGGGTAACATATCTAAATATGATTGTAGATTATTTTTTATAAGACCTGTTGATCCTACTACTGTCACAACTGTCTGGGTATCTTTCTTCCACATTATTCTCATTTCTGCCTGCAGATCCTGGTATATTATGATTTTGTGTCTCTCTGTATTCAAGACACTGTAGTCACTGGATGTGGCAATTTCAATGTCTTCTTTCATGGACCTACTATATCTGGTTTTCTAGCATCTATCTTTTGAACTGTTAGTAATAGGTGAGCCCATGTCATGTAGACTTCATCATTTTCTATGATGCTTTGTGGCTCATGTTTCCAGTGTTTTTCAACTACTTCAGTACTATGTTTGCACAATCCCCAGTGCGACAGTCTCGCCACATTATTATGCCTTTCGGTATACAGTCCTTCTGCCATTGGTATGTCACAGCCAGCAATGAGGTGTGCGACTGTTTCCAATTCTGTTTTACAAAACCTATATTTGTCTGTTTCTCCCACATGTTACACTGTAGCTTCACACATTACCCCGACACACTGTGCCAGTTAGCTGCAGAGCCCCTGATTCTAAGTTTGATCTCCTGAAACTACCATTTTCCTCAACCACTACCTCGCAGATACTTGAAGTTGTTAACCTGTTTCACTGTTTACTCCTTCTACCCCAGTTTTCAGCCTCTTCAGAATTCCCCCATTTTGCTGTTATGAGAACTGTCTTGTCTGTACGCAGTCATTCAGAATCAAAATCAGTATAGATTGTGGAAAAGGAAAGTTTAGTTTTTTTGTACCTGAGGAGATCCCAAGGGATATGGGGGTGGTATGTGGGAGACCAGAATTGAGTACAGGGAACTTTACTGGCAGATTTTTTTAGAAGCCAGTAGGTTCCCATTCCCTGGACTAAACGATGGTTTATCCCTGGCCCCAGTTTTAAAGCTGAGAGCAGCAAAACATTTACAAAAACATATACAAATGTGGCATTTGATTGTGTTGAGTCCCTGCATAGTGAGATTGTGTAATTATTTTAAATGTGAAGTAGTTGTGAGTTTTAAAGCCAGTAGAGGGTGCATGAATGGCAACTTTTGAATTTTATACACTTATATACCAAGTATTCTTATGATTTATTACCCTTAAGGAGAGATGTGAAATGGATTGTGGGTAAAGCCTATGACATTAATTTTATTTATTTATTTGTTATTTATTTATTTATTCCAGTTTGATGACCGGGGAGGTCCACTGGGCTCGGGGAGCCTGTTTTCAGTGGAGGCCCGGGGAGAAAAGCTCCAACAATACATAATTACATGAATAATTACTAAGAAACTTTGCATTGCTGACAAATAAACAGGTAGCATTCATAAAGAAACAAACAATTACAATTTTGTTTAGGTGTAAAAGACAGGCAAATGGCCTTGAGGCTAGATTTTACAGTATAGTTATTTATACATAATACAAATGAGCAAGGTTAGCTAGGTGAGAGGTTAGCCAGGAGTAAAAGTGGAGGAGACCTTGAGAGGTATAGGGTGAAGAGTACAGTTGCATTTCCTATTTGAGTAAAGGTGAGAATGAAGAAGAGTTTTAAAGTTTTTGAGGTTACCGCAGGTCCTAAGAGTGGAGGGAAGAGCATTCCATTTTTTGGCTAAGGTGAAGGAAAGCAGAAGTTGACCAGCTGGGCGCTTGGGTTTCTGGATGGTGATTAGGTTTTAGTGGTCAGATCTAAGTGTTCTATGGGGAGTATATGGTTGTAGGATATTGGATAGTGCAGGGCACTTGGTAGGTTAGAATAGTAGTCTATAAGCAGTCGTGATTTGGAGAAAGTCAAGTTGGTTATGGAGTTCAAGCCGGTTTAATGAGTGAAGGGAGGAACAGTGATGAGAGGAAGATTTGATTTTGGTAGCAAATCTGGAGATTTTATTGTAACATAGTTCTAGTTTGGAGGATAGTGAGGAGGATAAATTAGTAAGCAGAGGGGCGCCATACAGTAGAGAGGGAAGACGATAAGTAGTGGCGAGAGTTAGTCTGGTAGCAGGAGAGAGGAAGTGGTTGTTTCTATAAAGTAGGCCAAGTTTTATGTCGGTTTTCTTTATGTTTAGCTGGACGTGAGTATTAAATTTTAAGTGTTCATCAATGGTTACTCCAAGAAGTTTGGCAGAGGGAACGACCTCTAAAATGGAGTTATGGCTGGTTATTTGGAATGAGTTTTTATCAATAGGGGAGGACTTAGAAGGAGAGAATAGAAGGATTTTAGTTTTGTTAGCATTTAATGAGAGGTGATTTTGGAGCATCCAGTTTTCGGTAGTTGAGAAGGCTGTTTGTGTCAGTAGTTGGAGATTTGTTAAGTTGGAGGCGCAGCAGATCAAAGTAGAATCATCAGCATATTGAGCAATTTTAGTATTGGGTATGGCCTTGTGAAAGTCGTTAATAAAGATGTTGAATAGAACTGGACCAAATATGGATCCTTGGGGTACTCCAGTGGGGGCAGGATGGAAGGTGGAGGTGCCCTGGCCCCATTTGACAGCCTGGGATCTGTCAGAAAGATAGCTGAAGAACCAGGAGAGAGTTTTGTGGGAGAGATTGAGATTAGACAGATGATTTAGAAGGTGGGTGTGGGAGATGGTATCAAAAGCTTTAGATAAGTCCAGCAGAACTGAGGATACTAAATTACTGGAGTCATGGGCTAAATTGACAATATGTAAGAAGTAGAGAAGGGCGGTGTTGGTACTATGTCCTGGGTGGAAGCCGTGTTGGGTAGGAGAGAGTAGCTGGTGTTTGGTAACGAATGGCAAGAGCTGAAGGTGGATGCATTTTTCAAGGAGTTTAGAGAGAGGGGAAAGGATGGCTATGGGGTGGAAATTAAATATGTTACAGTTTTTGCCACCCTTGTGAAGTGGAAGAATATATGCAGAGCGCCATAGTTTGGGTACATAGGATTCAAGTAGAGATCTATTGATCAGGATGCTAATAGGGAGAGCAATACCATCAGAGGCTATTTTTAAGAAAGAGTAGGGAATGTTGTCGGGGGATTGGAGCAAGGCTTTAGTTTAGAGACTAGTTTCTTTATTTGGTAGGTGGAGATGGATTTGAGTTCAAAAGTAGGGGGAGAGGAGGGAGAGGATGTTTGGTTGGGGTGGGGTTGACAGTTGTTGTTGGTAAAGGTCTTAGTTAGCTCAGCAATAGAAGTGGTGAAGAAGGTGTTAAATAGTGAGGCAATTTCAAGGTCAGATTTGCTGATGTCAGGGCAGGGATTGTTTTTAGTACCTGGCCTAAGGAGAGAATTGATAGAGTTCCAAAATTGTTTGGGGTTTTTTGCATGATTTGTTTGCATTTTGATGTAGTAGGACTTTTTATCTTTGATAACTTGTTTTTGGCAAGGTTTCTTAGCTGTTTGTATTTAAGTAAGATTTCTGGTTCTTTAGTTTGGAGGTATGTTTTCCAGGTTTTATCTCTTTGTAGCATAATCTTTTTGGTGTCTTTGGTAAGCCACGGGCTGGTCTTAGTTTTTACTCTTTTTGTTCTTACTGGAGCTAGGGAGTTAAGGACATTTAAGAAAGTTGAATTGAAAAAGTCAACGGCTGAGTCTAATGGAAGAGTTTTCAGGGGGTTCCAGTTGGTATTCCTGAATGAATCAGAGAAAGTTGTAGGGTTAAAGTTAGGGAGGTTCCGAGTGTGGATAAACTAGTGGGAGTGTGGGGAGGTGAGGGAAGCTCGATGGGTGAAGGCAGGGAGGTGGTCTCCTAATGGGTCTGGCATGACACCAGATTGTATGACTTTATTGGGATGAGATATTAGGATCCAGTCTAGTATGGAGCCTGGGGGGGTCGTTTTGTTGGGTCTAGTGATGGTGTTAGTAAGTTGAGTGTAGTTAAATAGATTGATTGACATGGTGGGGTTAGGGTTGTTGATTTTGTTCCAGTCTATATTTACATCACCCAATATGTAGGTTTCCAGTTTAATATTTGAGGAGGCCCAGGAGAGGATGTCTTCCAGGGTGTTGGTGTTGTTACCTGGAGGAATATAGAGGGAAATGAAGCAGATGTTTTTATGATTGTTAATTTTTAGAAGGCCTGCAACAAGTTCAGCATTATTGAAAGAAAGGATGGGATTAGGATATGGTGTAAAGGACAGCTGGTTGGAGTAGATTAGTGCGACACCGCCACCTTGAGTACTTAGGTGGTCAGATCAAAGTGATTGAAATCCAGGGGGAAGGAATTCAGAGTCACTTATGTGAGGTTTTAGCCAGGTTTCAGAGATGGCTACAATGTCAGGTGAGTTGTAAGTGAGCCAGGCATGAAAGTGGGTTGTTTTATTTTTTAGGCTTTGGGCGTTGATGGTGAGGAATTTGAGGTATTTATCGGTGGAATTATTGTGGGAACTAGTGTGGTTAGTAGGAGAGAAGTGTGGTCCTGGATTAGGGTGAATGTCACCAGCTAAGCAGAGGTAAGTGAGATAAGGAATAAGTTGTTTTGGTTTGTACTTAGAAGTGTCTGGTAATGAAAAGGTCTGGGTTTGTAGTATTTAGTAGTGATTGGGAGAAGCTTTCCTTTGAAGAGGAGGGAAGGGTGGAGGGAACTAAAGAGGCTGAGATGTTGTGGAAGTGTGTTGTGTGGGGGAGGTGGGGAGACAGAGGTGGAGGGTATAGATGGAAGTGAGTATAGGAGGTGGTATGGTATAGAGGAAGTAGAAGAAGGATGAGGATGGATGTGGAAATAAAGGTTTTAGGAATAGGAGAGTGCATGATAGCTGGGGCCTGTTGGATGTAATACAGAGGAGGTTAAGGGACTTAGGAGGGAAGGGGTGTGGTAGTGAGAGGCAGGTGAGGTGGAGGGAAAGTGTTGAGGATTCGTCGGTGGAGAGAGGGAGGGATGTTAGGAGGAGAATAAATGTAGGAGCACTGGGGGTGGAATTTGGGGGTAGGGTAGGGGAGCTGATTGAGCCCACAGGGCGAACGGAGTGGGTCAGAAACAAAGAAATGGAAGAGCAGGCCAGCGAGAAACAATCAGTGAGGTGGGTAATAAGCACAGAGCAGCAAAACTCAGGAGTAAGGTGCAGTTCTGCTAAGAGAGATTGAGGGGGAGAAGGGAGGCTACAGAAGGTAGGGCAGGGCAATAGAGCAAGTAGGACAGACAAATATCCAGTAGCTTGATTTACTTTACAATAAAGTATTTAAAAGTAGGTTAATGCTGCCATCTAGTGGACAGATCAGTTAACAGCAGAGGAGGGACAGGCACCTAAGAGGGCTAAGGGACTAGAGAGAGCAGGTTGAGTGGGCTCTGCGGTAGGCTGCTAGCATGCACACATAGTATTACAATATTGCTATTGGATGTGCAGACAACTTTCTAAAAAGGTACATACACTTTGGTTCTTTTGAGTGTTAGTACAGGTTCTGCTCAGGGGACCAGTACAGCACTGGGAAAGTAAGCATTCACTTTAAATGGATGTCAACAGTCAGGAAATCTCAAGGCAGGATACACCAGGGAATGATATACATGTGGCAGGACAAAACTTTGGTTCTTTTGAATGTTAGTACAGGTACTGCTCAGGGGACCAGTACAGCACTGGGAAAGTAAACATTCACTTTAAATGGATGTCAACATTCAGGAAATTCAGGAAATCTCAAGGCAGGACACACCAGGAAATGATATACATGTGGCAGGAGAAACTATGAGTGGAGCCAGCAGCCTACGCAGTATAGGACAGGAGGGGACTAGATATTTGAAAAATCATTTTAGTGATACACTGTTTTTATTGGTGAATTTATATTTAATTGAAGTATTTAAGGCATGTAATTTAGTTTTTTAGTTGTATCTGATGAAGTTGAGGGTGAAAACGTATTTTCAAGGAGTATAATTTATGTGTTGTGCTTTCTTATGCTTTCTTACTGCATTAAAACTGTGTTAAGCCCATCTACTGTTTCCTGTCTTCTGGAGTTTCATTGAGGTATGGATAACTGTTTTCTAAGCTGCAATTGCACCTTTTTCTCCTTCATTGTGGTTATTAACTATATAGAAGTGAATTAACAGTGGGAGGTTGAACTTCCTCAGCTGTCACAGAAAGTACATTCGCTGTTGTGCCTTTTTTATGATGGACCCTACATTGGTCACCTACTTCAAGTCCCAGGAGATTATAGATCTCAAAAACTTGAAGCATTCCACAATTGACACAGCAGTATTACATATAAAGAGGGGGGATAATAGTGTAACACCACTCCTAAAGTCCACTGTCATCTTTACAGTTTTAAGATTATTCTGACTACCCCAAAGGATCAGCTGCTCAAACTTTCATATGTATGCAGACTCATCACCATTCCTGATGAGCCCAATGACAACTGTATCGTCCGCATATTTAATACATTTGACAGAGGGGTCCTTAAAGGTGCAGTCATTAGTGTAGAGGGAGAATAGCAGTGGGGAAAGCACACATCTCTGAGGGGGTAGGACACCTGTATTGATTGTGCGATAGTTAGAAGTAAATTTCCCCAGTTTCACCTGCTGTTTCCTATTGGTCAGAAAACTGGTGCGCTATTGACAAGTGAAGATAGCAATGGAAAGCTGGGAGAGTTTCAAGTGAAGAAGTTCTGGAATTAGTGTATTAAATGCAGAGCTGAAGTCCACAAACAGAATCCTTACATATGTCTCTGGGTTATCAAGATGTTGGTTATCAAGATGTTGCAAGATATAGTGCAGGCCCATATTAACTGCATCATCCTCTGACCAATTCTCTCAAAAAGCAAACTGAAGGGGGTCCAAAGAGGAAGCTGTAATATCCTTCAAGTGACCTAACACCAACCCCTCAAAAGTCATCATGGCCACCAATGTCAAAGCAATGGGACTGTAGTCATTCAGTCCTGCTATACTGGATTTTTTCAGGACTGGAATGATTGTGGCTTGTTTGAAACATAATGGACCTTCACACAGCTCTAATGATTTATTAAAAATCTGAGTAAAAACAGGAGCCAGTTGATCAGCACAGGTTTTTAAACAGGAGGGTGAAACCCCATCTAGACCAACTGCTTTTCTAATTTGGTCTCTTTTAAAAACTGACACAGACCTCTTCACAGATAATTAATGCAGGCTGAATGTGAGAATGTGTGGAAGAGAGAGTCATATAAGTCTGAACACCGACGGACCAGCTGCTTTTCTAATTTAGTCTCTTTTAAAAATTGACACAGACCTCTTCACAGATAATTAATGCAGGCTGAATGTGAGAATGTGTGGAAGAGAGAGTCATATAAGTCTGAACACCGACAGACCTGGTAACAGTGTCATTTGTAGCCTCAGGCTTATCACTCCTGCAGTAAAACGCATTCAAGTCATCAGCCAGCTGGTAATTTGCTGCAGTGTAGGAAGGTGGTTTCCTGTAGTTTGTAATGTTTTGTAGAACGTTCCACACTGATCCAGGATCATTGGCTCAAAATGTTTTTTTTTTTTTTCAGTTTATCAGAATAGTTCTTTTTAGCCACTTTGATTTCTTTTGTCAGTGTATTCCTTGCCTGTCTAAACAGTGTTCTGTCCCCACTTCTAAAAGAATCTTCCTTGACTTCACGAAGCTGATTAAGTTTAGCAGTAAACCAGGGTTTGCTGTTGTTAAATTTTAACCAGGTCTTAATGGAAACACACATATTGACTTTGCTGAAGTGTCTTAACCCACCAGATATGCAGTAACAAGCCCCACCCAAATCCCACACAACACCCAGGAGCAGACTGACATTACAGAGCATTTATGAATAAACATTTTTCTGTGTTTGTTGGCCATGAATATTCATTGGGATCAGCAAGGACATATTGCAGACTTCATATCCTTCAGAAAATGCTTGTCAGTGGAAGACCTATTATTTCAGCAACTTTCAAAGTTAGCAATATTTAAAATGTGTTCCTACTTTTGAGCCATTGTCTGGATTTTTTGTAAAAGGGTGAGAGGCATGGCCATGCTCTGACAGCCAGTTATGTTGAACCACTGTTAAACTCAAAGACGTCCCTACCCCCTTAAAATTTTCCTCTTTTAGTTGGCTGGTACATATCTTACAGTGGTGGGGTTTTAAAATGTAAGATATGCTTTTCGACCCTTCCACGCCCACTACTACAACTTATGCACCCCTTGTCAGATTTTTTGTACTAAAAGGTTGAGAGGCATGGCCATGCTTTTACAGCTGGTTATGTTGAACCACTGTTAAACTCAAAGACGTCGCCACCCCCTTCAAATTTTCCTCTTTTAGTTGGCTGGTACATATCTTACAGCGGTGGGGTTTTAAAGTGCAAGATATGCTTTTCGACCCTTCCATGCCCACTACTGCAACTTATGCACCCCTTGTCAGGCTGCACCTGAACTCACCCTGTTGCTTGAGTCTGTCAAATAATTGTTGAGCAGTAAAACATAGCTGTCTCTGGATCTTGGGAAAGAAAAATCCACGAGAGCTGAATAATTTGGTGTACTACACCAAAATTAAGCCATGCTAATGCAGCTATGGGTATCTAGTACTTTTAAACAGTAATTTACATCAAATTTATGGTGGAAATTGTTCATGTCTTGCAAGCAATGGGAACCCTAGAAGACGCAACACATTCTGCATCAGTGTTGCTAAACCCCGCCAAAACTCACATCCTATCATGGATTTTTTGATGGCTGCATAACTTGTTTGCCCTGTTATCTATTATGTGCATGCCGCATGCGAGAAAATGTCAGGGGAAGGCATTGTTTACTACTGTGCATCCAGGGTGGTACTTTGATATATATATATATATATATATATATATATATATATATATATATATATATATATATATATATATATATATATATATATATATATATATATATATATATATATATATATAAGCAGAAAACATTAATGGCAAGTGCAGTAGATAGGTAATGCAGCAAACTACACTGTCTTGCATGTTAATTAAATCACAGTCATTCAACTTTCTCTTGTAAGTCAACAAGGGGCACCCCTGAACCTAAGTAAACTCTGAAAATAAGCACAGTCTATACTAATTCTTTGTAATAAATTGGGACTAAATATAATTTTGGTTGATTAGCCCTATAGGTAAAGCAAAGCATTGGTGCAAGACATTTTGGGCAGTAATTCTCATACCTCACAAGTTCATCGCTCAAGAATTCTGGACAAAGCCCAAAAAAGGGGAATGTTGTACTGTACTGTTGAACTAGCCACTCCTGCACAATATGGCTGGTGAGCCAGTACAGTACAACAAAGCCCAAAGATGAGGAGTGGGAATAATCAGTGATACCTTTAAAAAATAGGAGGCTCAATTCTAGACATTTGAAAATTCAAAGAATTTCAGTAAAAGATAGTCAGGCACTTTGCATTACACAGCCTATCACAGCAAATAGCCATGATCCAAATATTTCAAAGCTCCCCTCCATTTAATGGGTCCACAGCTACTTCCATTTCCCCTCTTTTTTCCTACAATGGAAACTGTCCAGTTTTTAAACTGCAATCTATTCTTACGAAGTTTTGATTACTCTGCATCGTCTACAACAACATAATATGTGCTAAAAACAACCTTGATAAAGCTTAATAAAGTCACAAAAACAAGATAGATAAAGGTTTGTAATGTCAGAGATTAGGATTTATCCAACATCCTTTTAATTCTCTCAGAACCCTAGCCAGGCCTTTATTACTAACGCAAGAAAACTGTACAGTCCATCTGCTGTAACCATCTTCATAATTTGTAAGTAAAACACCCAATAAAAGAAGAGTCTAATGTTACTAGTAACAAAAAGTAATCATAAAAGTAAACTATGATCAAGTCTGTCTGATCATAAAACTGAAATATGATAGTCTAATGCTGTCAAGAAAGTGGCTGAAAAATCATACCAGTAACATGAAACTGGCATATGATATTTTCTATACAGCTGCTGAAATAGTGCTGTATAGTTCCTTTCAAGGATTAAACGCATCTGTTAGTCCATTGGTTTGTGTATAAATAACTTTGTATTCTTTGCCCTTGTTTTGGTGTTAGAACTGTTTTTGTCAAAAGTAAATAGGAAAATCTGAGTTTTGCAAAGCCCATGTTTTATTATAGAATTACATTTTTGTACATCTTTAGCATGTTTATTTTGGTGCACACCTCATATGTGATAATCACGAACCAATGTATGCAAGATGTCACTAGCAAATCTGCATGCCATGCCAATCATGACACATTTGTTTATTACATCACCAGCTTTCTGCTTGTCAATACCCATTTCTGCATGAATCGGCTGGTGGGTTAAGACACTTCAGCAAAGCCCACATATCTTCACAGAATCTAACACAAGATGTCACCGAGTCTGCCAGTTCATGTAAGTTAGCAGCAGAATCTTCAAAGACACTCAAATCTGTGCAATCAAAGCAGACTTGCAGCTTCACCTTTACCTCGCTGTATTGATCACAGGTTTACTAGATTTTAACTTGGTCTTATAGATAGGAAGCAAATGAATCAGACAGTGGTCAGAAAAGCCCAAAGCTGCACAGGGAACAGCACAGTAAACATGTTTAACACTGTATAACAATGATCCAGTGTGTTTCTGTCTCTGGTAGAACAATTTATATGAATGATCCAGTGTGTTTCTGTCTCTGGTAGAACAATTTATATGCTGTGTAAATTTAGGAAGTTCATGGCTGAGATTTGCCTTATTAAAATCTCCCAAAATAATCAGAAGGGAGTGTGGATAATTCTGCTCCAAGTACATTATCTGATCAGACACTTTTTGTAGTGCCACCCCCACACAGTCTTGAGGTGGAATGTAAACACTAACCAGAATAAATGAAGATAACTCTTGAGGTGAATAAAAAGGTCTATAATTAACAGAAAACATTTCTAAGTCAGGGCAGCACATTTTACTTAACACTGTCACATCAGTACACCAACCATCATTGATATAAAAGCAGATTCCACCCACTTTACTCTTCCCTGTCTTAAGTACTCTGTCTGCACTGTAATGTCGAAGGCCAGGCAGATGTAGTGCAGAGTCTGGAATTAATTCATTTAGCCAGGTTTCTGTGAAATACAGTACAGAAAAAAGTGAAAAATCCTTGTGAGTTTCATTGAAAAGTAACAGTTCATCCATCTTATTGCATAGGGAGCGGAGGTTACCAGATGTAAACTAGGGAGTACTGTTCAAAAACCCTCTCTGTTTCAGCCTAACCAGTGCACCAACGCACTTCCCCCTTTTGCGATACCTATGTCTACCTCTGCTGCTGACAGTTGCTGGTCCTCCATCTAGAATGTCCAGAAAATTTCTTAACTCTGAAAACTTCAGTATAAAATTGCATGAAATGAATTGCCAATATTCAACAATTCTTCAAGAGTATACTTAATTACAATTGAACACCAAACAACTGGCAAATAAACAAAAACAAACAGAATACTAGAGAGCAGTGAACCGAGGCTGTCATTCATGGCACCATCTTTTTTTTTTCATTTTCTGTTATTCCATGCGCCTTCAGTTTTGCATTTAATTACTCAATCATTTGTTGAAGTTTCTTTTTAGAATTTGCTTGTAATGCCATATTGCCAGCAAGCAGCAGCTTTGTTGATCTACCCCCTCTAACCTGTTTTCTAATGTAGTCCTTTACTAGTATAAACAGCAGTGGGCTCAAGCCTGAACCCTGATTGACTTATTTATTTATTTATTAACATTTATTGATGTTACTTATATATATTTAAACACTTGCAATAGTGCATGTGCACTTTTGTTTGTTATAATATATATAGTAAATATATACGCTTAGATGCATATGCATTTCTGTTTGTTAGCATATATACATTAAAGGGTTAAACTTCTCTTAGCTGAAAAATAAAAAATACAGTATGCATGGTTTGGCATCTTACTGTGTGTAATACAAATATTCTGTAACTGGTATAGCTTCAAGGAGAACTAAAGATATGAATATATCACTGCTTCCTGAAAAACCCAGGTGCAGGGATGATTGGAGACAGGAACAACTCCCTGAGTTAAGACGTAATTCACCTTGAAACAAAACAAAATGGTCTGTATGACATCAGATAAATACCAAAGTACTGACTTTGAAAGTTCCCAGAAGACTGCATTACATCAAGCAAATTCCAACAGTATTAACATCAAAAGACTGCTTTCATGAACAGGATCCGAATGGCACAAAAAAAGTAAATAAAATGGGCATTAAAACAGAAGGGTGTTGGATCTGATTCTTTGTTATATCTTGTATTTACAGGAACACATTTGTTCTGGGGTAAATGGAGAATGGAAAGTTATCATCTATACTTGCAGCAAAAAGCAAACCTGAAACATTAAAACTGTAAACTGTAACAGTATAGTACGTGTCGTCTGCTACATAGTTAAGTTATTTTATTAGTAACTCTGCATAAGTTAATAAAGTAGAGTGCTGTAAGTATAACAGCATAAAAGGCTCATGTTAGTAAACAGACATTTATTCCAGCATTTTTTTTAATTTTTCAATTGACAATTGATTACTGGGAAAGTCCAACTAGGTAGAAACCAATTTTCAGCAGAGGCCTGGGGAGAAAAGCTCCAAAATTATTATAAAACATTTAAAGAACAATCATTTTACAATCTTCAAAACAATCTGCAGTTTAAATAATTTTTAACAAATTCGCCATAATATAAAAACATTGGTTAAGAATCAATACAAAGTATATGACAATCATTTAATATTTAGAGAAATTTTAAACATTTTGTAGAAAAATTAAAGTTACGTTAGTCTAAAACAAATCACAATTGCAAGATGAAGCGAGGGGAAAGTAGGTGTATAGTATATTTAGAGAGAAGAGATTTAGCAGTAAGAAAGTAAGTGAGGAATGGAGAGTAAGGAGGTATAAGGAATGAAAAGGTACTTGTTCACATTTAGGTTTATAGCTTATCCTGGTTTTGAGCAAGAACAGAGCCAGATTTCAGCTAGAAAGTCTTTCAGAGTAGTTTTGAAATATGAAAGGGGATATAGACCTGATGGATACAGGTTAGGAGTTCTAGGCCTTAGCAACTATGCAAGACTACAGACAATGTCCAGCAGATTTGCTAGGTTTGTAGACAGATAGAAATTTTTGGTCACTAGATCACAGTGATTGACTAGGAACATAGTTGCATAGATGCACCCATGCTCACACTGGGCAACCCTCTGCGAGTTTGAAGACTGTTCAAACATTTGTAGTAGGGTCCTTGTACATAGCCTGCAATCTTTTTTTCAATGTTTGTCTGGCTATCCTTCTGGATGGGGATTTTTCTATCCATCTTAAAAGATGCAGAGAGTTCTCTTCCCCTCACACACACCTTGGAAAATGCCTAACCTATCTCTAACCCGGCTTTTTATGAGAAAAGAAACTACTGAAAAAGGGGCATTCTGATTTTTATCTGGCATCTTATAGCATTACAGATTTTTATCAATTAAGATTTAGTTCTAAAGACAACACTAAAGCTTATCCTCCTATCTGAAGTTACTGATGTCTTGTAGGTGATGGATCAAAGGTTATATTTTATCCTGGTCCTCCTTGACAGTTTGATGACATCTGACATTGTGGATCATGGTATTTTGATTGAGAACTTTCATTCCTATGATGATTTACTTTCAACAGTACTCAGTTTGTCTTTTACCCCTTAGGTTACAGTAAGTGGTCTCTGATAGTAATTTCTCCTGGAGCCATGTACTGACCTGCAGGGTGTCACAGGGACTGATATTGGCTCTGATACTTTTCAGTGTGCACATGCTTCCATTCACAGAGGTGATTCAAGCTGGAGCTGGACGTTGTCAATGCTGTACTGATGATATGAAACTATACTTGTCATTCTGTCCAGAACATGGATACACTGGATAACTGCTTGGGTGCTCTCGCTTACTGTATGGACACTAGTCATCTGAAACTTACCCCAGGAAAAGGCTGAGGTGATTCTAGTGCAAGCCACCATTCATCTAGCACAGGTTCCATATCATTCTACTTCTATTTTTATGAGTAGAATCAACTGCAATTTGTTACTGATTTGCATGATTTTTTTGTCATCCTTAACAGTATGTTAATATCTAATAACCTAATGTCAGCTTCTGCTAAGACATCTTATCATCTTTAAAAGTATTGCCTGGATAAAGCAACTGATTCCAACAACATACCTTGGATTCATAAATATTCCAAAGTCACTAAGTCTTATGACCATTCATGCATTGCCAAGAGCTTCCATCATGTCACGTCTACTTTCTCCAAGAAGGCCATATCAGTCAATGACAGAGTCAAATGGTGGCTACCCAGACAATAATCTATGCTATGGATGAAGAAAAATCGTAAGTCATATTGTCTATCATTTACTTTAAATGGTACAGATAAGAATGGACTGACAGTTGAATATTAAGGGTTTTTTTACAGACAGGGAATTTCTCTTTTCAAAACCTGTGATTTTCACTTCATTAGAATCCCAGCCAAGAGATTCTTAGAAAGGTTTTCTGCTATGGTTATTTCTAAAACTAAGCAATATACCTCAGTTAGTAGTATTCATAAACGAATATCTTTCCTTAGCAGGGAGCATGATTTTTTTCATATCTGAGTTAATTACTAGGGCAAAGAAGAAGAAGAAAAAGAAGGGACCAAGATGCTGAGAGATTTATTCCCTATTAAACCCCCAAAAGCTGTATTCTCTATAATCCTCCTTCTGTATCAGCAGAACTTGACAGATTTACCCCTTGAAAGACTAATGCTTCCCAAAATATAAAAATCCTTTCTAATATTTATTGTAATCAACCTCAAAAGGGGAGATGTAATTATGTAATCATACCTAACCAAACCATCTTCTACTTCTAATGATAATACCCTTTCTGTTTTTATGAGAAGGAAAGGTAATATGGTGATATCTTTTTATCTTTGACTACAGGCTAACACTCAATCATAGGGCTACTTTTTAGGCTTGCTCATGGTTCCACTTTGTATCCAACCCTCCCATTCCACCATTCTGTCATCTGTACCAGATTTAACCTTCTTTTTTTACCATCTTTCGTTTTAGTTTTACTTTTATTTACATCATTAAAGCATTTGTTTGACCTTTTAAAATAACAGTGTCAGCTATGCTTCTATAAATATTAATATAGCAATGTCAACAGAAAAATCAACCATTTGACATTTAATAAAAAAAAGAAAGAAAAAAAATATAATTTAAGGGTAATGGTTCTTTAACAGTCTTCAACTGTATATATTTCCTTCTGATCTTTTGCATTTTATAAAAATACATAAAAATACATGAAAATTTTAACCATGCATTCTATACTTATTAAAATGCTGTTTTTAAATATTCAGTATATTTTTTCTATAATGGTATTTTATTCTATTTCATGCAAAGAGTTTTGATGTTAGATGTATTCTCAAATGAATGGAAATGAGATGCCTAATTATGTGAGCCAAAGTGTCTTTCTCACTAAACTCACACAAACATTTCTTAGAAATATTTCCTTTCTTTATCTTTCTTCTTGAGTCTCATACTTAAACTTCATGCAGGTTGTGATCAAAGATCTATCTTTCAAAATGTATAAATAGTTGGCCTTATTGTTATGACTCCAATATCTATCAAAATGGAGAGTCTTAAAAAGAAAACAAAACAGAGAATCTTGTTCCAGAGCTAATGTAAAACTCTTTATTTTTTCAAGTCTTTACTCTCATTTTCCTCAGAATGTATAGAGGTTTTACTCGAACTTACATTTTATTAATATAGCGGTATAAATATCCTAAGCCAATCCAATCAGCATGATTTCAGAACTCAGATTTCTCCATCCCTTCATTCTTCCACATTTGTTTTAATGCCACTGCTTTTCACATAACAGAAGTTTTATCTTCCCTGAAAAGTCAACTCCAGCATGCTAAAAAAACTTGTTCATGGGTTATTGAATTCATTTTACACCCTTCAAAAATAATCCAAAAACAAACTACATAAGATGCTTAAATTAACAAAATGATTATTTCTCAGTAGCTCTTTACTTTCATAGCAGCCACTTTTGTACTAATTTCAAATGCTTAATTACTTTATATAAGAGTGACTTTCTTATTAACAAGACAGACATTTCAGTGTTTTTTAATTGGCAAAAAAGTTGTTATATAAAGTACACTTAGAAAAGAAAGCACATTTTATTCCCTTAAAAGTCCTGTTTGTTGAAACACTAAACATAATGAAACATGTTAATTTCAACAGCTTACATTGTGTATTTTTATGTTCAGTTCATTGCTTAATGATATTTCATAAAAATATATATTTAACTATAATTCTTTCCTGAATATTTTACATACTGGGTCATCCAAACCACAGAGTCATTCTCTCCCCAAATCACTTCACCTTATGAAACTCTTTTAAATAGTTTTGCCTAGATGGCTTGAATCAGTGGATTACATAGTTTATTCTGTTTGTCTTCAAAATATTCCTTCACCCCTTCCATTTCTTATCCAGATGTGCTACTTCTCATCTTATGCCTTCCACAATTACACTACTTTGTTCTTTTTCACATTACAAATTATAAACTTAGATTAATTGGTAGGTCACCTACAAACACTTTATCTGCTTCCTTATAGTATCATGTGCAGTAGCTAATAACACAGACACTGGATGTCTTACACTTTTGGTATCTTGCTACTCACCCTTTTTAATTTTGAAATACTGCTATTTGCGTAAATCAAAAATAGCCAGTAGGCTAAACACAACCCTGCTTTGCCACCTATATCTTTTAAAGTCAGACATTAAATGCCCTTCTGTTGATATTGTAACTTAGGCCAAAGTTTTGCTGTGCATATCTATCAGATATGTTGAAAGCCCCACTCTGTCCATCTCATTTACTGTTTACTTCTGTTCACATTATCAAAGCTGAATTTAGATCTACAGCTATCACATATACTATTTGGGTTCTGGTTAACAAATGATTTTCTTATATATTTTGCAATACGAAACAAGCCTGCATCTCTATTTTATTTGACTATTATACAGACTCTGTAACATATAAACTATGTAACCTCATGTACTCTTTTTATAAACATAAAATACTTAAAGAGAAAAATTTATAGGAATTGTCTGCAAGGGTTATGGCCAGTATTTTGTTGAATTGTCAGCCTAGCGTTTTTTACATGTGAGAATAATAATTCCACCTCTCCATGGACTTGAAAAGGTCTTACTTCAAGTACACACATGAACGTGTAGAGTTTGTATTTTTGCCCAAAGTTTCAGATTTGTTAAATAAACTTCATTACTGATACTACTGGAATGGGACACTCTACCTTTTTAAATGATTGATACATCACTGTACATTGTTTGTAGTTATTGCTAGATAAAAATACTCCAGCCTAAAATCTGAGATGACCTGAAAAATCCTTGGTCCTTCTCTTTACTACAATTGTAGAACTTAATATGGTAAAACTGCTTACATTATTTTCCATGTATAAACCAGTTTCACTTAGAGATTGTACCCATGCATTTACAAATCTCATCCTAAAATATCTTTGTATTTCTTGTTGTCGCCATATGGAGCATTCTATCTAATCTTTCTTTGACAGTTTTATTTTTTTATTTTTATATTATATATTTTACTTTTAGCGATGTTCATGTTCCAGTAAATATAATTATTTTCCTTTTTATTGAATCCTTAATACATTTTCTATATTCTTTTTACCTCCATATAGTTTCTGTCAAACCATTCCTTGTTCCTTTAAGATTTTTTAGCAGGAACATTTTGTTTTTTTTTTCCAGTAGAAATACTAGTTTTGTAGTTTGGTATAATAGTTTTCCATCACTTTTCTAATATCTTAGTGTTTTGTTCTCACACATGCATCCACAAGTGTTTTAAATCACTGCCCCAATTTATTGTATATTCCAGTGCCTTTTCAGCGCTCTACTGAATCTGTTTAATGACTACTCTTTTTTGGGAAGGATTATAATTATTTCTTCCTAGAGATAATATCAGAAGGGGAATGGATAACTCTTCTTATTTTTAATTTCTGGTTTAAGAACATTAATCAGATCATGTTATCGCTATTATTAACTTTCTCCTCCACTAAACCTCTTATAGTACAATCCTTGTTTCCTTTTAAATAACTGTTGTAAGCTTTTTATACTGGCCACTCCATCCATTTAAATCATCACATAGGCTCAATGTCTGTTTTGCCCTCTATGCCAAGTTGACGTAATCTTTTAACTCTAACTAAAACATTTCACTCTTTTGTTTAGCTTATTTGCAATCAGAATTAAATGCATTTAAAACTTCAAGTGATGTTACCTTGAGCCTACATCTCTGTTACCATTGTACTGTGGTTATGATTTCCTATTCTAAGCCCCAGCTCAGAATTAACTTTTACTAAAGTAACTGTCCTGATACCATTCATAATTTTTATCTTTTATTATACAGAAATAGAGAAAAAATTATAATATATTTTTATTATCGCCTTTGGCTCTTGTAGACTAGTTTCATGTATATTTATTATATCTTGCTACTTAAAAAAATTATATTTAATAATTAACTCAACATTCTTTCAGCTTCATTCCATAGTTTGCTAGGTTCCAAAATACTATTTAAATATCTTCCTTTCAGTAACTATGTGACAAGAAATTGCATGGTTAGAAATGAGTTACTTTCTCAGCCATCTGACAGAAGAAGATTGCTTCCATTTTACTCAACAGATATCTATCGCATCTAAATTTTCACTGGTATTTTTATATCATTACCCAGTGCCATTGAGTACCCTATATCAGTATAAATAAATACCACAAACCAGAAGAGAAAGACATTATTTAAATTCTCATATATTAATCTGCAATGAAACGCTTACCCTTTTTATCCACTTAATTTCTTTATACTCTGTTTGTCTCTCTATTACAATGATAAATAATATTTGCAGCTCCTTCCTCAATGCAAATATTTTTTCTAACTAAACGAGGAATATTAAACAGGGAGGATATTATCTCATCATAAAAAATGTGCTCTGCTCTGTGTTCTTTTCTTGTTGCTCCACTCTGCATTTAAATGTCTTCTATCTAACCAACCATAAAACCTAAAGGTTTCTAGATATTTTATCACGTATTTTGCCATATTGAGACAGGCAAAAATAATATCTATTCTTGAAAACCTAATGATTTTCACAGGTAAATAAAAAAAAAAACTGAAACTTTTTGAAAACAAGATGATCCTTCATAACACCTATTGCAATTACCATTACTCTGTCAGGCAGATGCACTAATCGAACCTTCCCTAACCAAACCAAACCGACTTTCATTATCTGCTAATTTCCCCCTCTGTTTTTGAGACAGAAGGGTGATAGGGTGCACACCTTTGCCTGTTCATTATTGTTGATGGATACAAAAGATTTGGTCACTTAAAATAAAGAAGGCAAACAACTCATTGGCTGAAATGGCCACTGCTATGCAGGTATTTAATGGCAACCATACCAAATTTAATCTGTTTATGTAAAATATAATAACTGGGTTATCCAAATAAACCCAAACGTGTATTAAGCAGAGAAAAGGAATAAATTCCAGATTTAGAGCAAGTCCCAGTCAAAATAGATAAGTACCAGCAGAAGAGTTTACAACATCATTAAGACACAAACAGGAACACAGATCATCACACACTGTCTTCTAGAGCCCACAGTAGCATACCGTATTTAGAAGTGGCTGCTGTTCTGAGTATGTACTGTACTGTTTGGCATTTTGCACACTTGCTTGAGGCTGATAAGCAAGTTCTCAAAGCCATTTTGATGGTATGGATGGAATTCAGTACTGCAATTCGTCTGTCAAGGAGATCTACAAGGTGAGTATGGCACATGTGACACAGTAGTCCCCATCTTTACAGGTACTGGGAATGCAAACAGGAGAGTCACAAGTAGTATTTAAGTACAGGGGTGAATTGATTGAGCAGACTAGAAGACACAGGAGAAGTATCTGGAAGGAGAAGAGCATGGGATCAGGACAACTGGATATAGGTTAGCCTTTCACTTAGAGTCAGCTAGTTAAGCTGTTAGAAAATGATAAAGTTATTAAAATTACAAGATACTCCAAGGATGAATCTCGCAATTGTAATATATAAAGAACAAAATTATTTTATAAGGGTGTTTAAGAGGTGTTTGCAAGACACCAAGTTTAGAAGCTTCATACCTTAATTCACAAACCAAAGCACCTTTCTTAGGTTCTCACCTCACTGTGACTTAAACCTGTTAAAATCTCTCACTTTCCCTTATGTTAATCAAAATAGAGGAACCTTGGTTAAACAGGAAGCCTTCAATGTTATTAACCAAAATAGTGGATCCCCACACTCCAAAGGCCAACATGAAGTACGTTTTTAAGCTATAGAAGCTTTTGCTGTATTTCAAACCCCCAAATGAGTATCTTCCAAGTCAGACCTTCTGCACTGAGTTTTGAAACTTCAGTCCTCCCTCCTAAAGTATATCACAGCAGCAACACCAACCAATTTTACAATGCTGGTCTCATCAGTCTCTGATCCATCTTCAATATGTAGCTCCAATTATGTATTATTTATTGGGGAATGTTGTAAAACCAAATTCAGCTTCTCCTCAATTAGTTCATAATTCATTCATCGGCTTCCTCACCCAGCCCACTGTTATAATTACCATTAGCATGCACCCCTCACTTTATCAGAATTGTGTCATAGCACACCATGTGATCTTCGACCACCACAATATAACCCATTCTAAAGATTAACAAACTTCTAGTTTTAAGGCCTCATCTTATCACTTCCATCTGAAAGACAAATAATGCATCCATTATAAGTACCTTCTCAGGGATCTAGGGAACTACAGACCCATAAGTCTGACTAGTCTTATATGCAAGGCCATGTAAACAATTATTGAGAACCTGAGAAACAAAGACGAAGTTTGTGAATTTGTACATATATTCTACATACATATGTGTACTGTTAGTGAATGTGTGCATGCACTCTACACACATATGTGTACAGTGAGTGAATGTGTGCGTATATTCTATATACAAATCTGTACAGTGAGTGAATGTGTGCATATGTTCTACACATATGTGTACATATAGTGAATGTGTGTGCATGTTCTATATACATATGTGTACAGTGAGTGAATGTGTGCATACACTCTATACAAATATGTGTACAGTGAGTGAATGTGTGCGTATATTCTGCATACATACATATATGTACAGTGAGTGAATGTGTGCATATGTTCTACACACGTGTACAGTGAATGAATTTGTGCATATGTTCTACACACGTGTACAGTGAATGAATGTGTGCGTATATTCTATATACAAATCTGTACAGTGAGTGAATGTGTGCCTAAGTTCTACACATATGTGTACAGTGAGTGAATGTGTGTGTATGTTCTACATACATATATGTACAGTGAGTGAATGTGTGCGTATGTTCTACATACATGTGTGTACAGTGAGTGAATGTGTGCATACACTCTACACACATATGTGTACAGTGAGTGAATGTGTGCGTATATTCTGCATACATACATACATACATATATGTACAGTGAGTGAATGTGTGCATATGTTCTACATACATATGTATACAGGGAGTGAATGTGTGAGTACATTCTACATGCATATCTGTACAGTGAGTGAATGTGTGCATCTGTTCTACACATATATCATATATATATATATATATATATATATATATATATATATATATATATATGTATATATACCACTAGAGCCTTAAGATCTAGTAACAAAAACTTCATCAGCGTCATCAAATATAATAATGATGCTGGTAAAGCTCTCTTTCCCTGTACTACTGCCAAAATCTGGAATTCACTTCCCAGCCACTTAACCTCTACCACCTCAAATTACCAATTTAAAAAACTCCTCAAAACCCACTATTTAAATAACTGGCTCTGCTCTTACTACTGCCCAGGTTGATCTTGACCACTGCACTGCCACAAGGAGACCTGTTGTTTATCTGTGCATGCAATGACAACTCCTTCACAGCACTGGTGAACTTGTTCTATAACTGTTTTGTTCTAAACAGAATGAATAACCATCCTAGGGAAAAAAAAAAAACATTTTCTCATATTTGTATCAGCTACTATAATAAAGACTTGCAATGAAAAAAATGATAATCTCTGCTTATGTATCCTTGTTTGTACTCTTATCATGTATGCTCAGATGTCTTATGATATGTTACCCATATGCTTGTATGCATTCTTAATATGTATGCTCGTGTGTTCTCTTATCTTCTTCTTCTTCTTTCAGCTGCTCCCATTAGAGGTCGCCACAGCGGATCACCTGTTTCCATTTCCTCCTGTCCTCTGCATCTTGCTCTGTCATACCAACCACCTGCATGTCCTCTCTCACCACATCCATAAACATTATCTTAGGCCTTCCTCTTTTCCTGTTACCTGGCAGCTTCATCCTTAGCATCTTTTTCCCAATATACTCTGCATCCCTCCTCAGCACATGTCCAAACCAACATAATCTTGCCTCTCTGGCTTTGTCTCCAAACCTTCCAACCTGGGCTGACCCTCTAATATACTTATTCCTAATCCTGTCCATCCTCGTCATACCCAGTGCAAAGCTTAACATCTTCAACTTTGTCACATCCATCTCTGACTCCTGCCTTTTTGTCAGTGCCACTGTCTTCAACCCATATAACATGGCTGGTCTCACTATCCTCTTGTAGACCTTCTCTTTCACTCTTACTGGTACTCATCTGTCACAAATCACTCCTGGCACTCTTCTACACCCACTCCATCCTGCCTGTACTCTCTTCTTCATGTGTTCTCTTATATGATGCCCAAATTTCTCTCTTTTCATTGTTATTGTTATTTGGAGCTCTTCTCCCCGGGCCTCCACTGAAAATGGACCTGTGTCCAGTCAGACTTTCCTGGTAAACAAATGTAAAATAAAATAAAATAAATATATGTGTACAGCGAGTGAATGTGTATATATATTCTAGATACATATATGTACAGTGAGTGAATGTGTTCTCTTATATGATGTTCTAAATACATATGTGTACAGTGAGTGAATGTGTCAGTATATTCTGTATACATATGTGAACATGGAGTGAATATGTGCATATGCTCTACATGCATATGTGTATAGTGAGAGAATGTCTGCTTATGTTCTACATACATATGTCTACAGTGAGTGTGTGCATACGCTCTAGACACATATGTGTACTATGAGTGACTGTGTGCGTATGTTGTATATACCCATATGTCTAAAGGTCAGTTCTCTGTGCTTTCTCCTATTAACCTGGTGAACTTGGGCATCCTGAGGCAATGTAGCAACTGCCTCATGTACACTGACAACCCTATCATCTTACCTTCCAACACTCAGACTTGCGAGAGATGCACTTATATATCCAAACTGGAAGCCACGCACTCTCCAGCCAAGACCAGGATAGCTGGTCAAGAAGAGAAGGTCAACCCTTGCACCACACCACATGGAACACATAGCCCTCCAGAACACACACCAGCACTGCCTTTACATAAAAACACAACCCACACACCCAACTTCACAGAGGCTCTTAATAAAAATCTACCCAAACAGCAGAGGCCTCCAAGGGAGAAACACACTCAACCACCACAACACTAATCACAAGACATGTAACTCTCCTAAACAGTGTGCCACTCGACCAAAGCCTCTAAGGCAAAACAGCATGCCCAACACACTAGTCGTAGGTGACCTGATAGTGAGGCACTCTGATGTCCCACTCACTAGGTTGAAAGTAACAGTCAACTGCCTGTCAGGTGCCAGGATCCAACACATAACACACACACTGAGGTCCCTCAACAACAGGTACAAATATGACTCTGTCATTGTACATGTGTGTGTGAATGACCTGAGACGTACCTCCCTGGACTACATGAAAAGAGACATGGAGGAGCTCTTGGATTATGTAGCCCAGGTGGGTAATGACCCTAGCCCTTAACAGCATCCTACCATCACCCAGAATGATAACACAGTGCAAGCAGAAAATGATTGATTTCAGCAATTGCCTAAGTTTCTGGTGTCATTCTAAGGGTGTCTAGTACT
This sequence comes from Protopterus annectens, assembly GCF_019279795.1. NCBI lineage: Eukaryota > Metazoa > Chordata > Ceratodontiformes > Protopteridae > Protopterus > Protopterus annectens. The sequence continues at coordinate 1,414,189,545 of NC_056744.1, forward strand.
GCCTGGGATGACATAACTGACAGACCTTGATGCTTTGCAGAGATGGGCTGCATCTGTCACCCTGAGCTTCCAAATACTGGCCAAGGCTCTTGCCACCCCTATAGTGCCTTTTTTAGGTGGTGCTCCAAAGACCAAATTACCACCATAACACCTACAAACAAATGCAATCTGAGGGTCATGCTGCTCAATGCTAGAAGTCTAAATCTCAAAATGCACTTGCTCGAAGCACTCCTTAAAATAGAGAACATCGACATTTGTACTGTAACAGAGACCTGGTTCAAGGCAGCAGAAATCACCCCTGCACTACCAGGCTACAACTCGTTCCACACCTTTCGGCCCCAGAACTTGGACTGAAGCTCCAAAGGTGGTGGTGTTTCCATATTCATAAAGGATGTGCACAACTCCAGAATGGTAGCCCAACATAATGCATCTGAGATACTTCAGGTGCAGCTAACATTGGGTAAGACAGTGATTCAGTTCGTAGCCTGCGATAGGTCCCCAACCATGTCTCAAGACTCACACTCCATGTTCCTAAGCACCCTGTAGAATATTAGGGTCCAACCTAACAGTCTCCTACTGGGTGACTTCAACTACCCCTCCATTAACTGGGAAAACTACTCATGTACCAATACACTTGCCCAACGTTTCTTGGAATTCATTAATTCCAGTGCCCTGGATCAGCTTGTTCTTACCCCCGACAGAGGTAGCAACATCCTTGACCTGGCCGTTACTAACATGGGTGACTGTTGCTCTACACCAATAGTCAACTCATCCCTGATTAGATCTGACCACAAACTAATCATCTTGGAAATCCACATCTCTCCCACCCCCCCACCCCTGCAAAAATAACCACCATGAAAAACTTCTCCAAAGCTAACTTTGGGCTTCTAAAAACAGAGGTGGTTTGGGCTCCTAAAAACAGAGGTGGTTAACATCACAGCACCCATGCAAATGGAGAATAGCTGCATGACTGCCAAATCATATGCCAATCCACTGTATGAACATGTACACAAATGCATAGATCTCACCATACCCAATAGAACCAAGATGCTCTCCTCCAAAAAAAGGAAGCCAATCTGGTGGTCCCCTGCCATAAACAAACTCTACAACAGAAGGAGGAAACTGATGTGGAATAAAGTGAAGTCCCAAGACTAGAAAAACTCCCTTATCAGCCTCAACAAAAAGTTGAGATCCCTCATCAAATCCTCTAAAGCTAGCTATGAAAACAGAATTGCAGCAGATAGTAAAGACAACCACAAGGCATTCTATAGTTATGTAAAGAATCTGCACGGCAATACCCAGATTTTCTCTGAGCTACTGCACAATGGTACCTCCTATACCAAGCCAACAGATATTGCCAGTATACTGGCCGACAGATTCAGTGCCAACTTTACCCCACTCTCTCCCCAAAGGACCAGTCACAATACCAGTAGATTGCCAGGCACCCTGTATTTCTGCTGCACAGGTTAAAACAGCACTGTCCAAGGCCAAGAAAACAGCTTCTATGGGATCTGACAATATCCCTGGCTGTGTTCTACATGAACTACAGAGTGAACTGGCACCTCACCCCTGTGTGCCCTGTTCAATCACAGCCTCACCTTAGGCTTTGCCCCTATTGAATGGTGCACAGCTGCAGTCATCCCTCTCCACAAAGGAGGAGCGACTGCAGACCCTGGGAATTATCGCCCCATTAGCCTGACAAGTCTGATATGCAAAGCTATGGAATGCATCATCATGGACTAAATAAATGAGGATATAGGGAATTTCCAAACTCTGGATCCCACACAGTTTGGTTTTATGAAGGGTAGATCATGCCTGCTCAACTTGGTCGCCTTCTTTGAGTCAGTCATCAGAACTGTGGATGAAGGCAAGGTTATTCATACAGCCTACCTTGATCTGGCCAAGGCCTTTGATACCATTCCCCACTCAGGAATCATAGAAAAACTCAGTAAGCTAGGCATCAACCCCTATATCACTAGGTAGGTTGCAAACTGGCTCACAGGTAGAACCCACAGTGTGAAAGTAGCTGACTCCAAGTCAGACTGACGACCAGTCACGAGTGGAGTCCCAGAGGGTTCGGTCCTGGGTCCTCTCCTACTTGGTATCAATTTCTCTGAAGTCCAGGCCAACAAGAAGGGACTCTGGCTGACAAAATTCACAGATGATTGCAAGTTGGGAGCTATTATTAACTCCCCAAGTGATGTTGACATCCTACAAAAAGGCCTCACTGAGCCCAACGACTAGTGTCAGAACTTATGGCCTTAAATTCAATGCCAAAAAATGTGTCGTCATCCCCTTTGGGAAAAACCCGGTTCCCATGAATTACCCACATCGATGGTAGTCCACTGAACACAGAAGGTGTTATAAGAGATCTGGGAACACAGGTTGACAGCAACCTCTCTTTTGACCACCACATTGCCACTGTGGTCAGAAAATCCTTCTATGTGGCACATCTCATTACTAAGGGTTTTGCATCCAGGAAGAAAGAGGTCATTGTCTCCCTCTACTCTTCCCTCATTAGGCCAGTCATTGATTACAATGCCCCATTTGGCATGTACGGGTACCTCACAAAGAGGATCCTAGGCCTTAAACATTTGTCCTATATGGACAGACTCAAGAAACTCCAGCTATTCTCTGTCTCATATCACCTACTTAGAGGCAATCTCTGCTTGACTTACAAAGTCATGTCTGACCCAACCCTGTTAGAAATGCTACATCTAAAGAAATCCCAATCCCTCCTCACCACATGCTCAAGAGACCTCAACCTCATTACCACAATCAACAGAACATGCTGGATGGACAGGTTCATAACCCAGAAACTGCCCATGCTATGGAATAGACTTCCCATACATGTCAAGCAGAGCACCTCACTGGCCCTCTACAAGAGAAATCTTGATGAGTGGATGGGAAATAGAAAATTCACCCCAGGGATCACTCCAGTAGGAACTAAGGTCAGTTGGCACGATGCCAGGGTAATCCTATGGGCTAGGCTTGTAAAGACTCCAGGGCCATTAGCCTAGTACATACCTATGAACCTCTTAAAATAGAAAACATCGACATCTGTGCAGTGACCGAGACCTGGTTCCGGCTCCGGATAGCGCCCCAGCACTACCAGGCTATAATTCATACCACACCTTTCGGCCCCTAAACCTGGACCAAAGCACTAAAGGCGGTGGTGCCTCCATATTCATAAAGGATATGCACACCTCCAGACTAGTAGGCCAACATAATGCATCAAAGATACCTCAGGTACAACTAACACTGGGTAAAACTGCAATCCAGGTTGTAGCCTACTATAGATCCCCCACCATGTCCCAAGACTCCCACCCTAAATTCCTAAGCACACTGGAAAATATTAGGGCACAACCCAATACACTTATACTGGGAGACTTTAACTACCCCTCCATTAACTGAGAAAATTACTCATGTCCCAACACACTTGCTCAGCATTTTCTGGAATTCATTAATTCCAATGCCCTGGACTAACTAATTCTTACCCCCACCAAGGGTAGAAACCTCCTTGACCTGGTCATTACTAACATGGGCGACCATTGCTCTATACCAGTAATCAACTCCTCCCTGGTCAGATCTGACCACAAGCTAATCACCATAAATATCTACATCCCACCCTCACTCCCCCTAAAGGAACCACCATTAAAAAATTCTCCAAAGCCAATTTTGGGTTTCTAAAAACAGAGGTGGCTAACTTCACGACACCCATGCAAATGGAAAATAGGTGCATGACTGCTGAATCATACACCAATGCACTGTATTAGCACATCCACAAGTGCATGGAACAGGCCATACCAAACAGAACCAAAATGATCTCCTCCAAAAAAAAGGAAGCCAATCTGGTGGTTCCCCCACTATAAAAAACTCTACAACAGAAGGAAAAAACTTGTTGCAGAAAAAGGTGAATTCCCAAGACTGGAAAAACTCTCTTGTTAGCCTCAGCAAAAAACTGAGATCCATCTTCAAATCCTCTAAAGCTAGCCATGAAAGCAAAATTGCTGTAGATTCTAAAGACAACCACAAGGCATTCTATAGTTATGTCAAGAATCTACACGGCAATACTCAGATCTGCTCTGAGTTACAGCAGAATGGCAATACACATACAGAACCAACTGATATTGCCAACATATTGGCCGATGGGTTCAGTGCAAACTTTACTCCCATTTCACCCCCTAAAGGGCCTATCATAATACCTGAGGAATGTCAAGTCCCTATTATCACAGCTACACAGGTAAAAAACGCACTGTCTAAAGTCGAGAATACAGCTTCCATGGGACCTGATAATATCCCTGGCTGTATTCTTCATGAATTACAAAGTGAACTGGCACCACACCTGAGTACCCTGTTCAATCACAGCCTCATTTCAGGCATTGTTCCTACCGAATGGTGCAGTGCTATGGTCATCCCACTCCACAAAGGGGGAGCGACTACAGATACTGGGAACTACCACCCTCTTAGTCTGATGAGTCTGATACATAAGGCTGTGGAGTGTATCATCATGGACCTTATAAATAAGGACATAGGGAATCTCCAAACTCTGAACCCCACACAGTTTGGGTTTGTGAAACGTAGATCATGCCTGCTCAACCTGATAGACTTCTTTGAGTCTATCACCAGAGCTGTGGATGAGGGCAAGGTAGTTCACATAGCCTAACTAGATCTTGCCAAGGCCTTCAACACCATCCCTCACTCAGGAATCATAGATAGACTCACTAAACTAGGCATAAACCCCTATGTCATAAGATGGGTTGCTAACTGGCTCACTGAAAGAACCCACACTGTGAAAGTCACGGACTCCAAATCTGACTACTGACCAGTTGCAAGTGGTGTCCTACAGGGATCGGTTCTAGGTCCTCTCCTGTTTGGCATCTACTTCTCTGAAATTCAAGCCAACACAAAGGGACTCTGACTGACCAAGTTCGCAGATAATTGAAAACTGGGAGCCATTATTGATTCTCCAACTGATGTCGACATTCTACAAAAAGGCCTCACTGACATCAATGACTGGTGCCAGAACCATGGCCTTAAGCTCAATGCCAAAAAGTGCATTGCCATTCCCTTTGGAAAAATTTGGTGCCCATGAACTATCACATAGGCGGTAGTCCACTAAACACCAAAGGTGTGATAAGAGACCTGGGGACACAGGTTGACAGCAACCTCTCCTTTGATAACCACATTGCCACTGTAGTCAGAAAGTCCTTCTATGTGGCACATCTCATTACAAAAGGATGTTCATCGTGTTACATTGCTGCAGTCATTACACTTGGGTTATCCTGCCGTCAGGTGGTTCCCCAGTTGGCCTGAGTTCCAAAGTCTTGGTCCGGCATCGGTTGCTGTCGCCTCCTCCCTGACGTCAGTGCGACAGGGGTATATAAGATGCAGCCGGCGCCATTTTCTTCAGTCTTTCTTGCCGTGCGGTGCCCGAAGCAAAAGCAGTTCGCAAGTGCCGGTCGGCCGTCTCCTGAGATTTTCATTCCGAATCCAGAACCGAAGTCTTCTACAAAGCTAAGTACCCCGTTCGGGAAACCTTTTCTTGCCTCAGACCAATGTCAGTAAAAGTTAATAACTGTATTTCTTGTGGGAAGCAAATACCTCATAAGGATTTCCATTCCTATTGTATCCCATGCCTAGGCCCAGACCACGACGTCACTGGTTGTCGGTTTTGTGATAGGTTTAACAAGCGCACTATTAAACATCGGTTTGATTTTGCCCGGCATTATTTTGGTAGAAAATTCAATTATACCATGCCGTCGGAACTTCCGACGACCGGAATACACAAAAATTGCAAAGACAAGGATAGGCATCCGAGGCCTAAAACTGACGACGAAGCCTCTTCTAGGCCTGTCACCGGTTCTCCGGTTTTCAGTGAGGTGCCTTTGCAGCCCCTGACGACTGCTTCTGTAGGACCACAGGCCGCCTCTGACTCCCACGTGGAGATGGCTGGGCCTTTGGATGCACAAGTTATTCAGCCTACCGAGACTAACTCTAACTTTTCAGAGGGATCCGGAGTAGCTGAGCAACCCATAGCTTCAGTGGGTGTCTTCAGACCTACTCAGTTAAGCATTAAACCCTCAGCTAAGTCTAAGCCACCTTTAAAATCAAAGAAACAAATACAGCATTTTCCAGGACAGGCATCCATGCCTAAAAAACAAATGCTCAAAATGGCCGAAGACCTAATCACTCTGATCAGGGGTTCCCATCCCCCTCCTGATAAAAGGCCTAGACAGGATGCAGACTATGACTCATCCGACCAGGTGTCCATCTCTTCTGATTCTTCCTCAGACCTAGGATACTCTTTACCCCCTTATGAGGATTCTGATGCTGAGGAATCAATTCCATCAGCCTCACCGCCTGAGGACTACTCCTTTGGGGAAACTCTACATACCATGAGGGAGCATTTCCACTGGGAAGGCCAGGATTACTCAGAATCCAAGAAAAGGCTCAGAGACTTCCTTTTATTACCTCAACACAGACCCCTTGCTATTCCGCCAGTGTTAGATATCGTGGATGATGTGTATACTGAATCCAGCTTAAATCCTGAATCCTTACCTCCAGCCCGTGTTAAACCTGACAGATACTACAGAGTGTTTGACTCACATAAATTTCTGTATAAAAGTCCTGTAGCTGACCATGAAACTATTTCTCAGGGACCCAAAGGAGTTAAGGCCTCATCGGCCAAGAATCCAGTTTTCTCTGACAGAGATTCCAGAGCATTAGACAGATGGGGAAAGAAAGTATATACATCTGCAACTTTAGCAATGAGAGCCTTAAATTGCCAGTTTCACATGCTAAAATATCAGCAGTTTTTACAGTCTCAGTTAAAACAGAAAATGCTTCCAGAATCAGATCCTCCTAATTTTAAAGAAATGCAGGATTTATTGCATGCAGCTGAACAAGTGGGAAAGCATACTTTATAATGTGGTTTTGATTCTCTAGAGGCCTCCTGCAGAGCAGCAGTTACAGGCTCTGTCATTAGAAGACATGCTTGGTTAAAAAAACATACGTTACCAGATCATGTTAAAGCAAAATTATTGGATGCACCTTTGCAGCAGGATGTGTTATTTGGAGTTAAGGCAGAAGAGGTATTAAAGAAAATGGAGGATAAGGCAAAATCTATGCAAACGGTGAAGGATTTCTTACAGGTTCAGCCTCCTAGATTTAGCAGAAACTGGCCAACTAAGAATTGGTCCTTTCCAATTACAGACAGACCTCAAAGGGGAAGATACAGACGTCCAAGAGGTAGAGGTCAAAGACAAGATCCTTATAGGCCTTGACAATGGGTTGCATCAGGCCAGGAAGAAGGGGAAGACAGGCCACAACCATATAAAAAGCAGCTCCAATGACTTCCCACTACAGCTGCCAAACAAATCCCTCTTGGCAGCCCCCTTGGGAGGAAAACTGGCACTCTTCTACCACAATTGGCAAATGATCACCAAAGACAAATGGGTTCTCAACATTGTATTTCAAGGTTACAGGTTCCACTTTCACACTCTGCCAAGGTTAAAAGGAATGCCAAATCTGCCACCAAATCAATGGGCAGAGGCTCAAAAACAAATTACAGCACTCATGGACATGTGAGCTATTCAAAAGGTACCATCACAGGAGCAAGGACAAGGACTTTACTCAAGACTCTTTCTGGTACCCAGAAAGGACAAAGCCTGGAGGCCCATTCTGGATCTTTGATCTCTAAACACTTACCTGGATGTTCCCAAATTCAAAATGTTGACATTACAGCAGCTTCTTCCCATGCTGGGCAAGAAAGCTTGGCTCGTGACTTTGGACCTCAAGGAGGCATACCTGCATGTCCCTATCAGACAAAACTGCAGAAGATACCTCAGATTCATAGCTGGTTCAATGCACTACCAAGTCTCTGCACTGCCCTTTGGCTTATCTACTGCGCCCAGAGTCTTCACAAAGTGCCTGGCACCAGTAATTGCATTTTGCAGACAGAAAGGAATTCAAATTTATCCATACCTGGATGACTGCCTGATTCAAGCAGCGAGCAAGGACATTCTTCTAAAGCATCTGGCATTTGTAAAAAAGTTATTAAGTTGCCTAGGGTACACAGTAAATGAAAAGAAATAAAAACTAGTGCCCTCACAAGAGATTATATTCCTGGGTGCCAGCTTGAACACAATGGCCCAAATGGCTTATCGCATGCCAGACAAGCAAGGACAACTGACTCAATACTTTCAATTGATGGCAACAAAGACCCAACTCCCTGCAAGGAAAATTCTGCAGGCCTTGGGTTACATGGCATCCTGCATACTACTAATTCCATATGCCAAACTGCATATAAGGAAACTACAATGGTACCTTAAGAATGTATGTTCTCAACACTGTCAAAGTTTGGAAACAGTTATACCACTAATCCCTGGCCTTCAACAGGAGTTTCAATGGTGGGCTCAAGCTTGTCACCTCAACAAGGGACAGCCTTTTACACAACCCACAGCCAGGCAAACACTGACAACAGATGCATCGGATTACGCCTGGGGAGCACACATGGCAGGCAAATGTATTCAGGGCACATGGCCCGCAGAACAAAGGCATCTTCACATCAATCAAAAAGAGATGCTAGCTGTACAAAATGCCCTTATAGCTTTCAAGGACCTGCTGCATCCAGGACAACTGCTACTAAAGACAGACAACACCACAGTTATGTGGTACATAAACAAGCAAGTGGGCACTCACTCCTACCCCCTATGCAGACAAGCCATGACCTTGTGGAACACAGCTATAAACCTTTAAGTTCATCTGCAAGCACAATTCCTGCCAGGAGAGAAAAACACACTGGCAGACGACTTAAGCAGAAAAATCATGGATTCCCACGAATGGGAATTGAATCCACAAATATTCAGAATGATAACACAGAAATGGTGGAGCACAGACATAGATCTTATACAATAAACTGCCAGCTACAAAAATTCTGCACAAGGAGTTACCATCCACAAGCATGGAAAGTGGATGCCCTCTCATTCAGCTGGGAGAACCTACAAGTATACGGTTTCCCACCACTACCTCTCCTGCCAAAGGTACTCATAAAAGCCAGGCAAGAAGAGCCAAAGATAATCCTGATTGCACCAGACTGGCCACGCCAGCACTGGTACCCAATCTTGAGGAGCTTAGCACAAGAACCACCCTGGATTTTGCCTCATATCCCACATCTGCTGACTCAGCACAACAAACAAATACTACACAGCCAGCTAAAGATCTTAAACCTAGCTGCATGGAAGATTCCTTAGTCAAACAAGTAATGCCTCTCTCAAAAGCTGTTATGGATTTCATTCTGAAGGCCAGAAGGCCTAGTACCAGGAAAGCCTATTCGGATAAAAGGAAGAGATTCTGTGCCTGGAACCAAGCTCACAGCCTTGACCCTCTTGTCCCAAACATTCCTCAGATACTACAATACTTAACTGAGATGCTGGACAAAGGCCTCTCCTTTTCATCCATCAAGATCCATGCCTCTGCCATCTCTGCTCATTACAACACGGATCCACCAATTTTCTCTAATCCTCTGTTAAAACAGTACCTCAGAGGGGCTAAAAACATAAGACCGCCCCGTAGAGCACCTACTCCAACTTGGTACCTCAACTTTGTTTTGGAAAAACTAACTTTACCTCCTTTTGAGCCAGCTAACACAGCAGAATTAAAATATATCTCTTGGAAAACTGCTCTACTCCTGGCAATAACATCAGCACGAAGAGTTTCAGAATTACAGGCACTAATGGCAATGGAACCTTTCCTCATTTTCCACTAGGACAGGGTGTCTTTAAGAACTAACCCTACATTTATGCCAAAGGTGGTATCCAGTGTGGCTCTAAACCAAACTATTCACCTGCCAACTTTTTATCCTAAACCACAGAATAAAGGGGAGAGACTACTGCACTCTTTGGACATTCAGAGGCAGTTACGCTTCTACTTGGGCAAAACCAAAGCTTTCAGAAAATCTGAGCAATTATTGGTATTGTATGCTGCAGGAGCACAGGGAAAAGCCATTTCAAAACAGACTATTTCAAAATGGATAGGACATTGTATATGTTTCTGCTACACATACCATGGAAAACCTGTACCTAGCAGCATTAGATTTCACTCCACCAGGGCAACAGCCACTTCAACGGCCTACCTCAGGGGAGTACCTACCAAGGATATTTTGGAAGCAGCAACTTGGAGTTCTGTACATACCTTCACCAAGCATGACCATCTGCCTGTATACTCTAAATCCAGAGCTGACTTGGCCACTGCAGTGCTGCAGGGCCTTATAGCCACCCCTAATGCCTTCTAGAACCAGCCACCCTACCTCAGCTTTGGGATTCTACCCAAGTGTAATGACTGCAGCAGTGTAACACGATGAACATAGTACAGTTTTGTACCTACCGTAAATGTAGATGTTCGAGTGTATACACTGCTGCAGTCCAGGTTACCCTCCCTCCTTCCCCTCTTACTGGCTGGTACGTACCTATGTCTTCTACCCTTACTACCAATGGGGAGTACTTGCTGGTAGCAGCTGTAAGTTGTTTTTTGCTTTTCTTACGTTTGTTTTATTAGCAATTGGAATTACCTACCTATTTGGAGGCACCTGACATCTGGGGCAAGAAAATCTGAAGAAAATGGCATTGGCTGCATCTTATATACCCCTGTCGCACTGACGTCAGGGAGGAGGCGACAGCAACCGAAGCCGGACCAAGACTTTGGAACTCAGGCCGACTGGGGAACCACCTGACAGCAGGATAACCCAAGTGCAATGACTGCAGCAGTGTATACACTCGAACATCTACATTTATGGTAGGTACAAAACTGTACTTTTCTCATCCAGGAAGAAAGAGGTCATAATCCCTCTCTACTCGTTCCTCATTAGGCCTATTATAGAATTCAACACCCCATTTGGTATGTACCTCACTAGACACCTACAACAACTGGAAAGGCCACAAAAATACCTCATTAAGAGGATCTTAGGCCTTAGACACATGCCCTATATGGACAGATTCAAAACTCCAGCTATACTCGGTCTCTTATCGCCTACTTAGAGGCGATCTCTGCTTGACTTACAAAGCCATGTCTGACCCAGAGCTGCTAGATATGCTACACCTAAATAAATCCCAATCCCCCGATGCCACACGCTCCAGGGACCTAAACCTCATTACCACAATAAACAGAACATGCTGGAGGGACAGGTTCCTAACCCAGACACTTCCCATACTCTGGAACAAACTTCCCATTCACGTCAAGCAGAGGACTTCACTGGCCCTCTTTAAGAGAAATCTTGACGAGTGGATGGGCAATAGGAAGTTCACCCCGGGCATCACTTCAGTGGCCTTGCTTGACAGGGGCACTGGGAACTAACTTTGGGCGGCATGATGCCAGAGAATCTACTTGAGCTAGGCTTATATAGGCTTCAGGGCCATTAGCCTAGTACACACCTATGAACCTATGACCCTATATATTCTACAGATGAGTCCTGGGAGTGAATGTGTGCATATGTTCTACATACAAGTGTACACAGTGAGTGAATGCATGTGTATGCTCTACATACATATGTGTACTGTTAGTGAATGTGTGCATATGCTCTACACATATATGTGTACAGTGAGTGAATGTGTGAATATGTTCTACGTATATGTACAGTGAGTGAATGTGTGTATGTTCTACATACATACGTGTAGAGTGAGTGAATGTGTGCATATTTTCTACATACATATGTAGACAGTTAGTGAATGCATGTGTAATTACAGTGAGTGAATGTGTGTGTATGCTGTACATACAGTATGTGTATAGTGAGTGAATGTATGCTTATGTTCTATATACATATGTGTACAGTGAGTAATGCGTGTGTATGTTCTATGTCTGTGTACTTAATAAAGGATTTTTGACTGGAAACAGAGTGCCTACCCTGCCTGGATTACTTTTGAATACTTAGTAATTCTGTAGAATATTTTAATTATATATTTTTTATTTTTTTTACTTAAGATGAGATTAAGTTCGCCACTTCTGTTACCATTGTCTGAGCTGATTAATGTACAGTGATTAACTAGATATATATGGATTGAAAATCTTCCACACAGAGAAATTTCTTACACTGTTTTGTATGCTCTACATACATATATGCACAGTGAGTGAAGGTGTGCAAATGCTCTACACACATATGTGTACAGTGACAGTATACATATGTTCTGCATACATATATGTACAGTGAGTGAATGTGTGCATATATTAGACATAGATATGTGTACTGTGAATGAATGTGCGCATATGTTCTACATACATATGTACAGTTAGTGAATGTGTGTGTATTTTCTATGTACATATGTGTACAGTGAGTGAATGCATGTGTATAGTGAGTGAATGTGTGTATATTTTCTACATACATATACATACATTTAGTGAATGCATGTGTATGTTCTACATACATATGTGTACAGTGAGTGAATGTGTGGAAAAGCTCTACACACATGTACAGTGAGTGAATGTGTGTGTATGTTCTATATGAATATATATATATATATATATATATATATATATATATATATATATATATATATATATATATATATATATATATATATATATATATACACACACACACACACACACACACACACACACACACATACACACACACACACAGTGAGTGAATGTGTATGTATCTTCTACATGCATATGCGTACAGTGAGTGAATGTGTGTATACGCTGTACACACGTGTACCATGAGTGAAGGCATGCATATGTCCTACATACATGTGTGTACAGTGAGTGAATGTGTGCATATGTTATACATACATATGCGTACATTTAATGAATACATGGGCATGTTCTACATACATATGTGTACAGTGATTAAATGTGTGGAAAAGCTATACACACATATGTGTACAGTGAGTGAAGGTGTGCGTATATTCTATATACATATATGTACAGTGAATGAATGTATGTGTATGTTCTACATACATGTGTGCAGTGAGTGAATTTGTGCATATGTTCTACATACATATGTGTGCAGTGAGTGAATGCATGCATATGTCCTACACACATATGTGCACAGTGAGTGAATGTGTGTGTATGTTCTACGCACATATTTGTACAGTGAGTGAATGTGTGTGTATGTTCTATATCTGTGTACTTAATAAAGGATTTTCAACTGGAAACAGATTGCCTACCCTGCCTGGATTACTTTTGAATAATTAGTAATTCTGTAGAATATTTTAATTATATATATATATTTTTTTTTACTTAAGATGAGATTAAGTTTGCTATTTCTGCTACCGTTGTCTGAGCTGATTAATGTACAGTGATTAACTAGATATATATGGATTGAAAATCTTCCACACAGAGAAATTTCTTACACTGTTTTGTATGCTCTACATACATATATGCATAGTGAGTGAAGGTGTGCAAACGCTCTACACACATGTGTACAGTGAGTGACAGTGTACATATGTTCTGCATACATATATGTACAGTGAGTGAATGTGTGCATATATTAGACATAGATATGTGTACTGTGAATGAATGTGTGCATATGTTCTACATACATATGTACAGTTAGTGAATGTGTGTATTTTCTACGTACATATGTGTACAGTGAGTGAATGCATGTGTATAGTGAGTGAATGTGTGCATATTTTCTACATACATATACATACATTTAGTGAATGCATGTGTATATTCTACATACATATGTGTACAGTGAGTGAATGTGTGGAAAAGCTCTACACACATGTACAGTGAGTGAATGTGTGTGTATGTTCTATATGAATATATATATATATATATAATATATATATATATATATATATATATATATATATATATATATATATATATATATATATACACACACACACACACACACACACACACACACACACACACACACACACACAGTGAGTGAATGTGTATGTATCTTCTACATGCATATGCGTACAGTGAATGAATGTGTGTATACGCTCTACACAAGTGTACCATGAGTGAAGGCATGCATATGTCCTACATACATGTGTGTACAGTGAGTAAATATGTGCATATGTTCTACATACATATGCGTACATTTAATAAATGCATGTGCATGTTCTACATACATATGTGTACAGTGAGTAAATGTGTGGAAAAGCTATACACACATATGTGTACAGTGAGTGAAGGTGTGCATATGTCCTACACACATATGTGCACAGTGAGTGAATGTGTGTGTATGTTCTACTCACATATTTGTACAGTGAGTGAATGTGTGTGTATGTTCTACATGCATATGTCCACAGTAAGTGAATGTATGTGTATGTTCTGCATACATACATGTACAGCGAGTGAATGTGTGCATATGCAATAAATACATATGTGTACAGTTTGTGAATGTGTGCATGTGTTCTACATACATATGTGTAAAATTAGTGAGTTTGTGCATACGGTCTATTCATATGTACAGTGAGTGAATGTGTGCGTAAATTCTACGTACAAATTTGTACAGTGAGCAAATGTGTGCATATGCAATACATACATATGTGTACAGTTAGTGAATGTGTGCGTATGTTCTATTCTAAACCAGTGCCTCATCTAGCACTGGTTCTTTGTATTTTAGTCACATCTTGCTGGGATAGGCTCATTCTCCCCAATGGCCTTGAAAAGGATAAAAGAGTTATCAGAGAATTAATCAATGAATGACTAGATGAATGATTTTATTAGAGTCTATATGCAAATAAAACTGCACTTTGTGTGTAATTACGTTAGATTAACTTGGATAAACAAATGTGCTATACAAAGCAGGTTAAGTGCAGCAAGGATTGCATGCAAAAGTCACGGCCAGTTTCAAAAACAGTAACCAATTTAAACCCTTCTTCAGCAGGATGACTTAAAGGTTACCATAGTCTGTATAATAAACATTCAGTAGTATCTGCAGTGTTATTTCAAAATTAAGTTTATTAGTGGTCGAGTGACGCATAAAGACATGCAGGTAGGTGCGTGCGTGAATGGGTGTGCCTTCTTTGAAGATTGGGGATCAGAATGGCAACTCGGCACTGTAAAAATCTGCTGGCAATCATTAGCAGACTGGAGTTCCACTGTGGCGACTCCTAACCGGGAAAAGCCGAAAGACATTACTTACTTAGATTAGTTGAACTGAAATAACACAGGCTAATTTGATGAGTGCCATTTGCAAATAACAGAATTAAAAAAGCTTTACCTATATAACTTATAAAATGTTACTTTTATCTGTCCTATATACATAATAGCTTTAAGCAAAAAAGCTAAACATAAGCAATTATTAATATACTGCCCATGGTTTAAACATGTATAATGATATTATGTTCACATCACCAATGAGTACAGCCAAAACAAACATATGTAACAGACTACCATTTGTTACAAATAACAATGCTACCCAATTAAACACCAATAGGTTCATAGGTTCATAGGTTCATACTAGGTTATCTGCCCTAGGGCATTTATAAGCCTAGCCAGAATGTGTTTGGCTTTCGCCACCCATTTTAAATTTATTTTGCTATGTCCTTTATCGAGGTTAGTATACTGTGCCTCTGTCTAACAGTGACACAGAAGTGATACCCGGGGTAAACCTACGAAATATAAGTGTTTTTGTAGAAACAGAAAGCCGCCTCCACCCAATATGATCCCTCTACACCTCTTTCTTCTTGCATCAAGGAAACACAGCACTATATAATGCTGACTGATCCCTGTATCCTTGGCTTGAACAGACCTTTAAAAACATATCTGTTTGACCATTTACAGGTACTGCCTACTGAATGGGGCACTCGGTAAAAGGGGCCTTTGATGACTGGAACAAGATCAATGCATATTTGCTGATCAGCCCTGTAGTTAAGTGCCATGTTCCCATTTATTTACAATATTAATGATAGCTTGTAAAATAAATTAGCAAAATAAATAAAAGTAGACGTTGTGAGAAGTCACCTGCTGCGTTATAAATATGACATAATTTGTATGCTCATTTACATCACAGGCAATGCTATGTAATGTATATCAATCGAAACAAAAGTAATATAGTATATGATGTGGAGGTCACTCTTTTTTGATCAAAATGCACTATGTTCTAAGACATTTTATTTAAATTAAAGTTACTAAATAAAATGCAGTATGAACAGAGTTAGTAGAAGTCTGAGATCAACTGTTAAATACTGGAGATATGGGAATTTTCTTTCTTTTTTTTAGCATTCTGCAATCTCATGTTGATATATATAAATTACTGGACATGTGAGGGACATAGTTACCTCACTTGGGCAGAGCGTCGGGGGGGGTGTCATGTAAGATATGCTTACTTGCTTCAAATTACCTTACTTGGGTAATATTCTTCAGTGTATTTTACAGGGAAGAACAACATTTGAAGTAAATACTCTTGCATGAATTTACAAGGACCTGTGAAGGGGAATTTCTGCTGCATAAGCAGATCTTAAAATTGGTATCATTATTAGAGATTCAGAGGTCACTGACAATCATTGATAGAGTCTGGAAAACTGAACGGGAAGGCAGAAACTTATAATGACTACCTTTTCATGTCCATTTTTTATGAAAACTCAATCCAGCTATAAATACCCGATATGATATACCCCAAATATAAGAACTAGATCAAGTGTTGTCTTGGTAGTGGTACTGTTAGGGAAATGTTTTTAGTAATGAAATGTGTAGGGTTATGGACAGTGTTGGGTGTAAGGTTAGCACACATGAGTAATGTGGGAAGGGGGGGGCTTTGCCTACTTTGTCTGCAATTGACAATATCTGCTTGAGTATGGAAAAAGGATGGATTGCTGGTGTTCTTTTTATAAATCTCAAAAAAGATTTTAAGAGTGTAGGTCATACTTTACTTCCCCCTTCAACTTATCTAGCGAGGCTTTGGAGCAGGTCATGTGACATGGATTAGAAGCTGCAACACTCATAGAGCATTCAAAGTAAAGTCATGAGCTTACCTCTCAGATATAGGCACCTCTCAGATATAGGCATCTTCTTAAACAGAGGACCACAAGGATTAGTTCAAGGCTCAGTTTTGTTCTGTTTGTTCATTAATAATCTCACCACTGTCCTCTAATCCTCATCACTAAATTTACACTGAAGATGTACAACATATTAACAAACAAAGCAGCAAATCAGGTCTCATTCTCAAATCAATTGAAACACAACTGCAAGCAGGCTTCAATCAATTGTGGCACAGGGTGGAAACTAAATAAACTTACAATAACTCTGGTAAATCAATCAATCTAAATGCTGCTTGATGCACCACAGAAGTTAAAACTCAGTGAAAACTTAACTTTTCACAATCAAGCAGTCCCCTTTTAAAGATATCTGGGAATGTGGATGGATACCTCATTTACATTTA
The DNA here is from genome assembly GCF_019279795.1 of Protopterus annectens. NCBI lineage: Eukaryota > Metazoa > Chordata > Ceratodontiformes > Protopteridae > Protopterus > Protopterus annectens. The sequence continues at coordinate 1,414,206,886 of NC_056744.1, forward strand.
AGAAGCATGCTGAGTTCATGGAAGACAAATTAATAGCATAACTCAAATCACAATATTTCATATTGAATCAACTAACACAAGAATACAGACCAGCAATCACCATCAAGTTCCTGTTTCCAAAACAGAAAAATGAATTTCCAATCAGTTGTAGACATGAATCCTAGTCAAAGAGCACAACTAATTGAACAACAATAACAAAATGTGTATATTCATTTGACTGACCCTGTAGTTCGAATACTGTTACGCTACCCTTTTTAGAGCTAATTAGCTGCCTATCCCGACTTGCTCCTCTCTTTTATCTCCTTTAACATTCAAGCAATGTCACAACAGATATTGTCCTCCCCCTACTCGCACATTAGCAGTTATATATGTCCCATACAGCCTGCAACCCAGCACTGAAGGTTCCTTCACACCACAGAGGCAATAACTCATCTTGGCTATCTCTGGAAGAAATTTCAGGATAATGCTCATATGAATTGAAATCGCATTTCAAAAATATACACAGTGAGACCAATCAACTATACATAATTTAGAAAAAAAAATGAATATCTCGCCTATAAAATGTAGATATGCCTGTCACTGCTTTAATAACAATCAATAGCAGCCTAACCTCCAAATATAAACCTTGAATGCCTTGGGTATGAAGTTTAACAACTATAAACTTCAGCTTGTATGCTTGCATGGGCCATTGCTGATTTCTTTGGTAGGGCAGCTTGTATGTCGATGTGGTACAGTGACTGTAATAAACATAGCATTGACCACTGCCTTTTTCCCCTCTTGTAAACGTGTAAATATGTTGATGGCTTGTAAACATCCTCAATGTTTTTTCAAGTTTACTATGATATTATTCACATTTACTGTGTCACTGTTCTGCTCATCTAACAACTAAATATTATTTTTTTTCTTGCTACACTGTATTAATCTGAAATTTATGTCTGCCATTTGAGCTGAGGCTGTAAAAGGTCCTGGGACAAGTCTGTCTAGTGATTTAATAAACAACTAAAGAGTACAGTTAGGTTTAAGATTATCAACCCTAAATGAATTGCTTGCTGTAGTCTATAGTTTGATTCCATTAACTTCCATTAACTTCCATTTGCCAACTGTTCGATTTCTTGTTGTAGTCTATAGTCTGATTCCCTTAGCCTCTTTTTGCCAACTGTTTGATTCTGAGCAAGTCACTTAACCAGACAGTGGTCTGGGGCAGTTTGAAAAAAACTGGGCTAGAATGACTAGGCTACTTAATGCTTTCCTGGACCACATGCCTAGAAAGCACCTCTAAGCCTAATAAAATTTTAAGCATCAGAATTTTTATAGCGAACATGCAATGCATTTCACCAGTGACCTGACAACTTATTCCATATAAGGCATATAAGGTTTCCAGTTTTTAATTAATAACTTTAACTATTATACCTGCATGCTCCTTGAAACTGCAGCTACAATTAAATACTGTACCCTGACATTACCAGCTGCATATCAAACCAATATATGCTGATATAATGATACTGGCATGTGAAGTAATCATTTCAGCATACCAGACATTTGACAAACTAATTAATTGTTGCCTTTGCCTCATGCAGCCCTAGACCATTCTTTAGGGAATTAGGGTTCTAATTAGTTAAGCACCTTCTATTGTTTGAAACGCATTCATTTATTAATTTTAAGTAGATGAACTGGTCTTCCACAGCCCCTTTTCAGTTATAACCTTAATAACAATTAAAAGTACAGCGATGTTAGTAAAATGATGGAATGCCAGGAAATAGTTATATAGAGGACAAATAATTGAAATAAGCTAGTTTGTAAGCATTAAATAAACTATCCCTGGGATTCATGAAGCTCGGCGCAAGGACGGTGTTAGCATAGAGATGGCACAGCAGCATCACATGCATATTAATGAAGGCGAGCTGCTGTAACGGCCACGTGCATAGGAAATGTGCGTGAGTGCAGGGGGTGTGTCCAAGCGCTGCATGGAGGCATGAACATGTCGGCTGCATACGCGCAACCTAAAATGCTGAATAGTACAGCCTGCCTCTAATAGTAATCAGTCCTGTCAGTGTCTGTGGATACTGAAATGTATGCAAAGCATACAAGACAGTTTTGCACAAACCAAAATAAAAAGTAAACACAAAGGCACGTAGCTGAATATTGAGTCCCCCTCCCTCGAACAAATGACATTTAAAACCTCGTGCCCGTATTCCATTGTAGTGTCGACAGTTATACCAAGTGGAAGCGAAACACATCGTGTTAGAGCACCACCAATTGCTAAGCCTAGCCCAATGGTTAGGGTTACCAGCTGTTCCACATTGCGAGGTCCCCTTCTAGGCAGTTGTGTCCATACCAAAACCATTATAAATGTCAGATGTCCTGCGATTGTAGGACATAATTATGTCCCATATGTTATGTAATAGTCCCATACAATACTTATTTCCGTATGTAAAATATCTAAATGTTACAAGAAACGGGATAAACAAGTAAACGAAACAGGATAAGCAACTAAACTGCTACAACAATAAGCTTATATTTAGGAATAAAACTAAAGTACTATCCTTTGTACTGACCGTGGGTATGTGTTGGCCTGTAAAATCTGATGTGCGTCAAGAAAATGTCCCATCCTGGTCATATGAAAAGGTGGCAACCCTACCAATGGTCAGAGCATTCACCCAATATCTGCCCATACGTGGTCCAAGTCGTCCTTGTCAGGATGGCCCAAAGATGAACGTGTATTACATGGGTCTACCTACCATGCCATGAAAGATAAGTATTTGCGTGTACCTATGTGCGTGAAGTACAGCATGTGGAAGATCAGAAATGCTAGGGTAGTCCTCACAACCATATTGGTACCAGAGATATGTAGTGTACGCAATGTGTTCTGTTGACTGTGCCATGGGCCATCAACCAGAGAAGGGATGGATGGTGTCTGTGGAATATGGAGGTGGGGGGGTGATGGGCAATGTAATAATTCGCCAAGGGGAGACTGGGTTGGATGCACAATAGGTGAACTGGAGGTGTACGAGGGAGCTGTGGGTAAATCAGAAAGATAACCAAAGAACAAATATTCACATCTGCAGTGCAATCTGACAGGCCATACTGTAGAACACAATCCCACAAACATATGAACATTAAAATGTGCGATACACATGTACAGAAACGTTACCGGCACATACCCACATAATGGTCTGGCCTGAACTGAGCCATCCAACCCCAACACACCTGGATACATAATTGAATACCCATCATCCCCTCCACAGCACACCACCCCTCCCCCTTCCTGAACGTCCACCAAAACCACCCATACTCGGGCTGCTAGCTAGGTGCAGCCATATCTGCACATAGTGAACCCTACTCATATCTAGTAAGCAGTCTCAGCCTAGGCAGTCCCAGGATTGCAAACTATGTATCCCTTGCATGTATAACCCTACCTTATTTTCGTAAAGCCAAAGGAATTGAGGTCATCGGTCCCCACAATTTTTGGATATCCCTCATGGAATAAGTATCTGTTCTAAACATTAGACTTGGTGTCATGACACGATGTCCAGTCCTGCAGAACCTACAAACCGGGATTAAACACCTGACCGTGATGCACGTCTCCCCACGTACATTATCGGGAATATATACCTTACACATTCGCATAGTGGCAGTTGGATATAAGGTGATTAAGGTGCTTTAAAGCAAATGTAAGTAGGGTTACCACCTGTCCCACTTTGCGAGGGACAGTTCCTTTTTGGGCAGTTGTATCCTGACCAAAAATAATACAATGGCAAATGTCCTGTGATTGAAGGAAATACTTATGTCCCATATTTCATGTAACAGTTGCATAAAACAGTTATTTCTGTATATAAAATACTTAACTGTTACAAGAAACAGAATAAGCAACTAAACTGCTACAAGAATAAGCTTTCATTTAGGCAAATAAGTAAAGTTCTAACCCTTGTACTGACCGTGGGTATGTGTCGGCCTGTAAAATATGATGTGTGTCCCAAAAATGCCTCACTTTGGCCATTTGAAAAGGTGGCAACCCTAGACATAAGCGGGTATGCAAGCGTGTATGCGCAACAGTAAGTGGCGGTGATTCAACGGTATGGGAAATGTAAATAAGCATGTAGGTGTATATGCATGTGTATGTACAGACTGATATATATATATATATATATATATATATATATGTATGAAGAATGAACATTGTCACAATATAGCAGTCATAATGAATGTGAAGGGAAACAGCAGCAGAAACCCCTGTAATATTTAGTGCTGTTATATATCAGGATGGGCAGAGGTGAGCATACCTCTGCATCCCCAACCACAGGTAGGGCGCTAAAAGTGGAACTAACAATGTCCCTGTGCTAAGTCTGACTTTCGACTAGGTACAGGGCAGTCCCGGTCCCCAGTCAGACAAGCCTAAACCCAGATGACCACATGAACACCCTGACAATCAAACACACATATGTGCCAGGACTATAGGCTTTGGAGGTCTGAATATCCTCGGAGTGAGTCAACATGTGGCATGGGTCCAGAGCAGTAGGGAATAGGGAATGGCACATGTGTAGTAGTGCAGCTTTTCCAACAGGAAAATGGATGCCTGCTGTGTAAGAGAAGTGATGAGGCATGTGTTTGGGTAACTATGAACCATGGGTATACATACAAATGAAGCAGAACACCAATAGTGTAGTGGTTAGAGCATCCACCTAATGAAAAGGCATTCACGGTTCAAGTTCAACTATAGCACATATCATTTTCCTTGTGGAATGAATGTTGCTCTGCTCTAAAGCCAACATTTAAACATGTAAAAATGAACATGTATATCGCATGGGGCTATTAACCAGATCCTTTCAATCAAAGTGGTACTGTCATAATGAATAAGGCAGAAATAAGCACAAATAAGTGGCAGTAAACATATGTAACGCACAGTAAGCATAGGCGAGTGTGCCTGTGCAGGTGTAAACAGCTCCCAGCATAGGAAATTTATGTTTGCATGTACAGATGTAATATATATATATATATATATATATATATATATATATATATATATATATATATCTATACACACACACACGCACACACACACACACACATATATATATATATATATATATATATATACACACACACACACACACACACACACACACATATATATATATATATATATATATATATATATATATATATATATATATATATATATATATATATATATATATATATATGAAGAATGAATGTTGTAACATGAAAGCATACATAAGGGATGTGAAGAGAATATATATATATATATATATATATATATATATATATATATATATATATATATATATACATATATATATATGAAGCATATATCTATGAAGAATGAACCGCCGAAAAATAAAGCATACACAAAGGATGTGAAGGGAATCAAGAGCGATTTTGGTATTATATAGTGCTTTCAGCATATGTCATAAAAAGCTGCCCAGAAGTGAGCAGAGTGCTGCTACTCACACCACAGGCAGGGTTTTACCAGTGGGAGTAACATCGTTGAATTGCTAAGTCTACTTTACACACAGACGGAATGTAGTCCCATGCTGGGACCTCCAAAAATTGGAAAGCGCAAATGGTCATATTCCATAACCCCAGGAAACACACGTATGTGCAAATATACATGGCAGGAGACCCTGTGAATAGACGAGGCAGGACAAAATGTGTGTAGGGCCCCAAACGCTCTGGAGAGGCAATGTGTAAAGGTGTGTCATGGCTGCGATAACAAGCGGATAATGGATGCTACGCATGTAAATTCAACACAGGTATGGTGTAGGAACTATGGGTATGCAATTATGGAGCCAGGCATGCCAGGGTTGGATGGTCCGGTTATAATGGACCACCCCGTGGAGGTCAGTTAGTTCGTAATAGGTATATATGCATACACATATGCAGGCAGCAATATGTTAAAGTTCAATTTCTGTAACACGTGCATTCCATTTGTTGACATAAATAATAGGAATGTGCACATACAAACATCAACAGTAGATGGAATAATAGGCTGTGCAGAAGAGGGATGGGTCGAATCACACTGTATCACATTCCAATTACCATCGGTAATCCGTACATGAACATATTGCGACATCTGTCTGCTGTATAACGTGCTAAATACTGATTACAAGATAACTGGAGTGAAGTGTCTGTGTTATAATGAATAAAGCAGTAGTATGCTGGTAAAGCATATATAAACACCATTACGCATGTGTAAGTGCGTATGAGCGGGGAATGTATTGACACACAGATGTATATATGTATAGATACATATATATATATATATATATATATATATATATATATATATATATATATATATATATATATATATATATATATATACACACACACACACACACACACACACACACACACATATATATATATATATATATATATATATATATATATATATATATATATATATATATACACAGCAAGATATGAATATACATGTATGCATACATATGCAGCTGTATCTGTATATATTAATGTAAATAGATATATATATATATGTTACAGTAAATATACACATGTATATACCTAGGTTATGTTACAGCAGTTATGGGTAACATATGTTCCGACTGGGCATATGTTGGTGGGAGGTCCAATCAACAAACGTCTACCTCCCACCCCCCCAGCTAGGCTGGTGAGACATACAGACATGCAGTAAAGGTAAATACAACACTGCTTCCCAGACCACCAGCAGGAAACTACCAGTGGGAGAGATCTACAAGGTCTACACTTTAAACATGGACAGCGACGTCCCTTGTGGGACACCAAAAATTGTTCCTCCAGGCAATGCCAGTAAAGACTACTGTGACCAGGATGTAGCTGGACACGGAACAGTAGGTTGTGCAAGCCTGATAACAAATGGGTTGACAGAACGTACGACATGTGTCTCGACAGAGGGAGAGTGGGCAGTGTGTAGGGGTGTGTTCATATCCCAATTGCACCCACCTGCACCCACAGTAAGGATGAGTGCTGTAGAGTAGTGGCAGGTAGGGGAACTATGGGTATGCGATTATGGGCCTAGGCATGCAGGTGTTGGCTGGCAGACACGTATTAGGACCACCCCGTGGATGTAAATAATATTCCGATGTGGGTATAGCAGACACCCATACCTCCCAAACCTTAAGAGCACATCTACTGGACAGTCCGTAAACCATTGGGGGAACACATAGGGACCATATTATTGAACTGTCCCCGATTACCAGGGACATCCATGATTACGAATCAGAATCTAACACAGTCCCAAATAAACCCTCCTATAATTAGTGATATTAGGAGGAAAGGTGGTGGAATACACGTAATGAATAATGACAACATGTAAGAGTCCTAAACAGCATGTACCTCAGACAGTGTGTATGAATACATATGTGCTCTGGGTCTGTCAATGTGTCAGGTTAATAGCACCAACCTTCTAAATGTGTCCCTGAGGTTGTTATGCAGTGTCCCTTATTCAGTGTTCATTCTTCCCCATTCATATGAGAGGTCTGCTAGTGAGAGAAAGCGCATGTTCTGCCGACTACCTTAGAAAGATGATAGAATAATAGGGTTGGGGTTACCACCTGTCCACCTTTGTGAGGGACACTCCCCTTTGGGCAGTTGTGTCCTGCAAAATAAATGTAATTATGGCAAATGTCCTATGATTTAGGCCAAAGATTTCCTATATTGTCTGTAGTAGTTGCATAAAACAATTATTTTGTACCTGAAACACCTAAATGCCATAAGAAACAGTATAAGCAACTATAATGCTACAAGAATAACCTTACATTTAGGCAAAAGAGTGAAGTAGTCTCCTTTCTACTGGCTGTGGGTATGTGTTGCCCTGCAAAGTCTGATGTCTCTACATACAGGTCCTATAGGGTTGCCACCTTTCCAAATGGCCAAAGTGGGACATGTTCTGTAAAAATGTCAGACTTTCCAGGACAAAACATACCTACAGCCATGCATAGTACAGAATTATACTTATATGCACAAATAAAAGCTCAATCTAGTAACATTTAAATTGCTTACGCTACTTCACATAACATATAGAAGTTTCATATATAAAATAACTGTTTTATGCAACTATTAATGAAATGTAGAATATAATAATGTCCTGTAATCAGGACATTTGCTATGTCTTGATTATTTTCACAGGACACAACTGCCTAAAGAGGGACTGTTCCTTGCAAAGTGGGACAGGTGGTAACCCTAAAGTCCCACCTTGGCCAATTGAAAAAGTGGCAAACCTATAATAGGTGTGTGGTAGCATGACTCGGCCAACAGATGTGGCTCCCACAACACAATTACTTGTCTGTATTGAAGAGTCTCGGTTCCCATGTATCACCCAGATGGGAGCAGACTGTATGAGGAACACACAAATAATATGATTAAGTCACTGTACAGGCCGCTGATTCCATACAGTCGAACGCCATGCCATCGCCTAATGGGCAGCCATTCCTGATACTGTAGTCAGGAGTGGCCTTAGGTCAACTGGTGCCCTAGGCAAAAGGGCACCATGGCACCCCCCACCACACCACCCAGTGCCCCCATCCGGGTCTACCTACACCAAATAAAGACTGGAAAAGTGCCCCTACTAAAGTGGTGCCTTAGGCGGCCCCTAGTTGGCCTATGCCTAAGCCTGGCTATGATTGCAGTCATGTAGTCCAATGTGATAGGCATCACAAGGTGGGAGCAGATTGTATGAACACACAAATAATATGATTGATTCACTGGACAGGCCACTGATTCCGTACAGTCGAACGCCATGCCGTCGCCTAATAGGCAGCCATTCCTGATACTGTAGTCATGTAGTCTGATGTAATAGGCATCACAAAGTGGGAGCAGATTGTATGAGAAACACACAAATATGATTGATTCACTGGACAGGCCGCTGATTCAGTACAGTCGAATGCAATGCCGTCGCCTAATGGGCAGCCAATCCCAATATTGTAGTCATATAGTCTGATGTAATAGGCATCACAAGGTAATATTGTGGTCCTCGCTCCCACCCAGGGGTGTGAGTGACAGATGCAAGCACCAATGTCGGTGCATTTGCAAGTGCGGGAGCGAGTGGACGTAAGCATGTTTGGCTACCAGTATGCGAGTATTGCACTGGTAAAGCAATGTAGAGGCTAACTGAGTGTAAGAGGCTGTAACCAGAAGTCAGTAGTGCTTAACACCATGCAAACCCACGCATACCCGCTCCCAACTGCTTTAATGTGCCTTACTCCTTCCATATCCAATGGGCTTGTTCTGCCCTGCAACCAAATAAACGTCCTTTGCAAGGGTCGGAACCAGGACCCTGCACACACAGCTAATGTGTATTACCAATACGCCATGGCAGATATACAGACAACGGACAGTACTGCATACATATCATACAGTGCAGTCATTCAACAGTATAGGAATGTATCCCTTCATGTAGATGTATATGTGAGTGTTTATGTCCAGCATATAGGTACATACATATATAGAGATGTATCAGGAACATACCATGTGGCAACAAAGCATTACAAATGAATGAAACTGGAAACAGCAGCGATGCCTGTATTATGTAGTGGTGTTGCTCTATGTGTTCTCAAGACTCCCTCAGACAGACATGTGTCAGTCATACATGCAAATAGTTGTACATTGGCCGTATACATCACTCTGTGCATGTAATGTACATTAGCACAACAGTACCTGTCCAATCATTATGTGTGAACAGTACTCTTGCAAGGTGCTGTGTGCAACATTATCATCATGATAAAGGTAAATGGGTAACCATAGAGGGACCGGTAGTGTTGTGTGTACAATGGCGTTGTCCTCATCACATGTACCTGGACCATGTAGGAGTGATGTGCATACCAGGATCGTGCGCCTGAGGGACAGGGGTGAGGATAATAGGAGTATGTTGTGAGGCATATTACAAGGGTTTCATGTGTCCATTGGGCACCTGTGTGTAATGGACAGCTATGTATAGGGCAGATGTTGTCCTAGGAGCCGATTGGCCTTATGCTTCCGTAGGTGAGGGTCAGATGTTGGGGAAGAAGTGTAGGTATGGCCATGGATGATAGGTAGGATCACAGAAAAGACAGCATACAGGGTTGGTATATGACACATGTGGGGGGGATACACCCTGGACTGGGATAGGTGTTCGACATTCACAAGCCCATGCGAACAGTGGGACGGAGGTCTCCAGGCATGGGCAACTGCCACTGCACCTATACAGCTGCAAAGGAGGCAGTGCTGGGGGCTGTCTAGGAAAGGCAGCATCACCCTGTAAATGCGACACTCCGCACTTGAGCTGGTGTATCTGGCTTTGGAACCCCTTAGGGAGCCACCAACGCAACACGTCTGGGACCGCACGACAGCAGACATGTACCTGTCTGGTCCCACTCCCAGTGGGGACATGCTCCATCCTCAGTGGTGGTACCACCAGAAGGTGGTGCAGAGCCAACAAAGGTTGATGTCTATGGCTGGGCCCCAGATGTGCTAGTGCCCGGTACCATGGTCAGCTGATGTTGGACAGGAGGTTCTGCCATGACCTCCCAACACATTCAGCCTATGGTGTTGCCCC